>NC_055957.1:37210307-37512807 GCF_018492685.1 Alosa sapidissima
ATTAGATTACAGTACACACATTAGCACAAATGATCTACTGGTTATGAGTTGCCTGAGTTATCAGATTTTAATTTATGACTGATCTCTCTCTTCACTGTTTATGAACAGGGGCACAAGTGTTGAAGTTGAAGTGTGGGCACCTGGGCTGCTGGCGTCCTCTCTCTCGGCCTCGTTCTCGCTGCGTCCACTCGTCTCGTAGCCCAGATCCTGCAGGTCCACCTGCACCAGCTTACTGTCCTGCTGCACTGATGTCTCCGCTGGCAAGGTCAAACACAAAGAGTGATGATGACACAATGAGTGAGTCACTGAAAGTGTGTGTGTGTGTTTATCAGAGTTTATGAATGTGCATGTAATCATATGTTGAGGAATGATAAAGAATGTTGTAGCTACTGTTGTCATTTTGCATGGATGTGAAAATGTGTGTGGGTGAGATTGTGTGCATTACCAGACCAGTGCATATTCTGTGATAGTGTGTGTGTGATAGTGTACAGGTATGTGTGTGTGTGTGTGTGTGTGTGTGTGTGTAAGAGTTTCACTCACTCAGCAGCTCTCTGTAGTCCTTGAGCTGGTCAGCCTGGGCGTGGACGGTGGCCTCCGACACCATAAGTCTCTCCTGCAGCTCGCGGTTCTCCTGTCGGCTGAGGGCCAGGTCAGATCGCAGACGCTCCGCCTGGTCCCGCAGACCTGCCTCCACGTGCTGCCAGAACCCTCCGCCACGCTCACCGCCACCACCGTCCTCCTCCTGAACCACACACACCAGAGGGCAGAGCGGTCAGATGACACTGTTGGGAACTGTCTTATCTACACTGGCAGGCATGCAGTTCTAATGAAAACTATTTCTCAGAATTATTACTGATTATTAAACTATTTCTATAGAACTGCAAGAAAACATAAGCCTTTGAATGTTGACCTCTTTCTCTCTCTCCTTCTCTCTCTCTCCCCCTCCCTCCCTCTCTCTATCTCTCCCTCTCTTTCTCTCTCCTTCCCTCTCTCTCTCTCTCTTTCTCTCTCCCTCTCTCTCTCTATCTTTCTTTCTGCTCTTTGGCCCAGTACAGGCAGTCTGCTCACACAGGGTCTGCTGGATCTGGTCCTGTACCTACGGGCACTACCAAGGGCAGCAGCAGAACAGGCCAACAAAGACTTTTTCTTAAGGAGAAACCAGACTGTGGTTCAGTGGCATTCATATGACTTATACAAGAGTGCAACAAAGCACCATTATACTTGTAATATATCAATCAAAATATGTTGGAATAGACAGATAAAGATACAATTGACAACATCAGAAATACTCCTTACAAGTTTTGAGTTTTCCTGTCTACACTACACTATCATAGTCACTCACTAGTTCGGTCCGATTAACATTCCATGCATATTTCATGCGTACTGCCTGCATGTCTCATCCCTTCAGTGAAAGCAGTGCTGAGCGTACCTGTGCGTCCTGCTCCTCGCTGGGCCGGTGAGACAGCAGGGTGCCCAGGTCCAGGGAGTGCGGTCTGGTGCACCTCCTCTTCCCTCGGCCCTCCCGCAGCTTGACCGTGGGAGGCCCGCGTTTCCCCACCGGCAGTCCTGTGGCGTCCATCTCCTCCTCTTCTGACTCTTCCTCACTGTCCTCCTCCTCTTTGTCTGACATGTGGCGCTCCTTGTGGCTCAGCGGCTCTTCCTCCTCCTCCTCCTCCTCCTCCTCCTCCTCCGTGTCACTTTGCTCCCACCTTCTGCACCTGACTGATCCCCCGACACCTGCTCCCGCCTCCGTCCCGGGTCCGGCTCCGTGCGGCCCCCCACCACTGCTCTCCCTCAGGGCCTCGTTCTCAGTCTGGAGCTGCAGCAGCGCAGACCTGACACACACACACACACACACACACACACACACACACACACACACACACACACACCAGGAACAAGGTGACTCAAGATGCTGTTTTTTACAATTAAGGCACAACAACAGAGTGAGATGCTGCAAGAGAGTTAAATTAAAAAACTTGGGAAGGACAACAGGTAACCTGTTTTGGCACTGATTTTGGTGTTTAGGATGGAACAGACAGAACATCTGGGATGATGGACAGAATGATGGATGGACAGAACAGCTGGTGTGTGTGTGTGTGTGAGTGTGTGTGTTATCAAACGGAGTGTATTCTGTACCTCATCTGGGACAGAGATTTGTAGCCAGCCTTCTTCAGCTGGCTCTTCAGCTCTCCCAGCTCCACCTCCAGCGTCTTCTTCTGCTCCACCAACTGCTGCACCTCGCCCTTCCACCCTCCCACCTCGGCACCCTGGGAAGGCTCCCTGCTCACTGGTCCTCCAGGCATCCCAACATTCTGTGGGGAAGGAGAAGGGTGAATACACATGACAACAATGTTTCTCTGTCCTCTGTTATCGCTGAGGGTTCATAGTTAAAGCTGAGATGTGAAGAATTATGCCAAATAGTTCTTTGGCCCACTTTTGACTTTGGGGAACAGATTGGCCTATATAGTCAGACTGCATTAGCACAGGCATGATATTGATTGGCCAAAGTGAAAACACATGTCAATATTGTAGCTCAGCAACTAAAAAAACAGTACTTAACGGTACAATTGGTCTTACATTGAAAAATATGTGGCTTTTGCATACCATTCTGAAACTGTGACCAATTTCATAGTGTTTCTCATTTCAGTTTCATAATATTTGTCTTTTTTGTAGAAATGTGCTGTTGAATAACACATCTGGTAATCCTCATAGGAGCCTAGCAATCATAGCAGCAATAAGGACATATCATTATATTTGTGTATAAGTCCACAAAGACGCATTTCTAAAACTGACGGCTGGGCTGAGACTCAGTACCTGTGTGACGGTCAGACTCTGAGCGGTCAGTTTGACGTCCTCGTCCTCTATGCTGTCTGTAAATTCATCACTGCTGCAAGCCCTTCCTGCGTCCTCATCTTCATCACCACTGTCCTCCTCCTCCTCTGTGCTGAGCTCTGGAAGTACAGCATATGCAGCAGGTGAGGAAAAGACACTTTTCTTAGCTCTGTGTGTGTAGTGTTTTCAGCCTTTTAGCCATTACGGGTTGTCTTTTTGAAATCCACTCCCACTATCCTTCTTGAGACATAAGACTCCAGGGAGAAAGTTCTGGCAAAAGCACATCCCTCACCCACGACCTCTCTCTTTTTATTTCACTTTATCTGTCTCTCTCTCTCTCACTTGTTCACTCGCACTAACTGCACTCCAATGAAATCAGCGATGCATTCCCAATGGCATTAACACAATAGATTTGAGGTGAACATAAAGGATGGATGTTAAACAGTGGCCTCTACAGGAATCAGTCACTGGGGCTGATGTGGGAAATTACATAAGAGGTTCCATGACCCTGCTCAAGGGCACACAGCGAGGTCCAGTCTGAGTGAGAACGTGACCATAGCGTAACTAACTGCTGCCACTCTAGTAATAGCTCTAGCAATGGGGCATACAGACACATAGCATATTATAACCATACCGGAAAAGAGGAAGAGGATGCACTGACAGATCCTCTTATACTGGTGGTGAAACTAATGAAGAACATATCTTATCGTAGTGTAAAAAGTACATTGAATTGTGAATCTGTGAATTAAATTGTGAATCTGGCAAATTGTGTGCCTTTTCAATTCCTGAGCAGTTGATTAATCTGAGTGAAGACCTATCAGCATAGTATAGTTCAAAGTATGAAGTATGCAGTGAGGGCTGGAAAAACAGAGCTTACTGGCCATTTGTGAGAGGGGTATGCACTGCACAGAGCACTCCAACTGCACGCATCTATGGCCAAATGTTATGTTAGAGGGCTGATGAGTCATGTTTGTGGTAAAAACACCAATAATTCTAAACTTGTTATTTATAATGTAATTCCTTCCCTAACATTTAAGGAGGCTGTTTATTTGTTTTTATTTGATAGGGATGATGCAATTTATATCATAGCTCCAATACAAAACTGAAACTGCTGCATAGAGTTTGTATCATTGTAATGTATTGTTCCAATAACTTTCTAAAACATTAATTTGTAGAAAAAAAACTAAAACAAGCAGGGTATTGGGAAATATGATCTTTTCACTTATATGTTTTTAAAACATATTACTTATGACATAATTAATATGTAAATATGGAGCAGAATTTATCATCATGAATTATTAACTGTTTCAAGACTGGAATCTACAAAATGGATCATTGTTACTGTCAAGTGCATTGTGCCCTATATTGTGACTGGCCACTTTATTGCATATGGAATGTGGCTTTGGTCGACAAAAACTCTATATCAGATAAAGGAAAATTATAAATAATTTGTTTAGAGACTCCTTTCTTTGCATAAATAGATGCTTATTCACAGAATCCTCAGTTTCATTACCCCTGCCATTGTCAAAAATAAATAGATGGACTTGGGGTTTATGAACCTTTTTCTGTGCAGATAATGCAGTCTTCAGCTCAATTTTTTATTTATTTATTTATTTATTTATATTTATTTTGTTTTTGGGGGGGCGGGGGCGGGGGGGGGGGGGCTATGGAAACTAGCTATAAAGGAATGGCCTACACTGGAAACTTACAAACCTTCCAGAAGCCTCTGTTGTTGGTGGGTGTCTGTCCCGATGCAGCATGAGGCTATGAAATCCTTACAGGTTAGAAATGAACATGGAATTTCCAGCTACTTAGAAGTGGGTGACTTGCATTTTAGCAGACCTCTGAACAGTGACTGGCAGACTCTGAAGGGATTGTGTGCTTTTGTCTCAAGAATCTGATCTGAGATTTTTAATACAAAAAACCCTGACTGTAGTCTGAAAACAACCTTTGGGTAGATAAATAATGTGACACACGACATCATAACAGCCATGCAAGAAGAAACTCGTGCAAGGTTATCATGCATAATATGTGAGTACACGCCACCAGATTCGTTATTAAATTACATATACTATATGTATTCAAGTGCTATCAAGTGATTCAAATGGAAGATTCATGGGACTCCAATTTTTAGATAGTTTTAGGTATTTCAACAACAATAAAAAAAAAAAATAATGTGTGGATAATTATTAATGGATTAACAAAAATTATTAGGATAAATAAAATAATATTGCACCTCCAAAGACAGATGAACATTATATGATACATGTCAATGTAAAAATGGTCTGGTCTTTCAGTGATCAAATCACCTCTGACCTCAATTGCGCTAGATAAAAATGGATCAGTGATGTAAGTAACTCTCAAAAAAACTCATACAATAGCTACAATGAATCCAGTGAATATTTATTTCTTTCTGTTGAGATGCATAGACATAGAAATGGTCCTTTTGACTTTTATTCCCAGTATGAGTTCTACAATGAGTGGATAAAAGGTGACGGACGAAAGCCCATCTCAAATGGCACCTAATCATACAGCGTTGTTCTACCGTTTCCGCTGTTATCTCAATGTTTATCTGGGAGAGGAAAGAAAAAGGTCATCTACATAAATGAATCACTGAGTCACAATGGGCGATGGTAGGCAAAGGAAAACATGTGCACCTTTACTACACCTTCACGCATGCTTATAAGCCTACGACTGACAACTACAACACATACTCTAAACTAATGATCATACATACTAATGATCGGCAAAGCTCACAACATGGGCCTGGATTGAGGGTGAGCAGCACAACAAAATAACGGCTACTATTCTCAAGTGTGATCTCTTGATCGCAGGTAAAAAAAAAACTGTCTACTGACAGTGTTGTGCTAAAAGCTTAGGCCACAGGACAGCTACTGACTCAGCTCTTGAGTGGGACTCACTCACCAAGAGGTTTTAGAGCATTTTTTTTTTGTTTGTTCTGGTTTTCAGTTCCCAAAAAACGTGAGAGTGCTAATGTTCTCCAATTAAGGCATCAAGTGATTTAGTTATTCAACTTCAAATCTTTAAGCTTTCAAGTTAAGAAAAATTGTGAAATCTTTTAGTGAAACCTGCTGGGAAGATGCCCCCTCCAAGTGAAAGTGGGTAGCCTTGACTAAGAAAGCACTAGTATGCTGGTATCACATTAAACTGGCTCACTAGGAGATGCACAGCATAGATCTGTTATGGAATATGCTGCCTACAGCAACTTATGTTCTTCACTTTTTACATATCCTCCACTGTGGGTCTGAGTGTTTTGAATATGTGTGCTAGCGTGTGTGTGTGTGTGTGTGTGTGTGTGTATGTTTAAGAAAAGGTAAGAGAGAGTGTGTGTGTGTGTGAGAGAGAGAGCAAGAGAGAGAGAGAGAGAGAGAGAGAGAGTTGGGGGGGTCAAGGGACTGACAAAAAAAGAAAGACAAAGAGAGACAGACATACTGTACACGTATGTGTTCTGTAAACAGTTATGACAAAACTCAAAGATGGATGTGCCACACTCTACACAAAACGGCACTTGAGACAATAAAAGGCTGCAGACATTTAGGCCTACACAACAAAAAGAATACACCAAAATTATAAATAAAAATCAACTTAACTCTTGCAGTGAAAAGCATTATGCAGACAGGTTGCCACAAATGTAACAAAATAAACCACACACATTCATACAAAATAAATTAAATAACTTAGAGACGATTTTGCACATTGTTGTCACTTTCATAAGTAGTACCATCAGACACTCATCTGCACACACACACACTTTCCCTGTTAGTATTAGTGGTCGCCTACAGCACATCTTGTTGAAACACACTCTGCTGTGAGTTAGTCCCAGCTGCCCCAGGTGATCCCCTAAGTTGGCCCACACTCTGCCCGTCCCCACCTCCAAATTCAGCCTGCATCTTATTGGCTTTTTCCAGCACCAGGGCGGTCTCGCGGGTCCTCATCAGGACCTCCTCGAGCTGTCCTCTCAGTGCCTGAACGGTGTCCAGCTCTGTGTGCAACACCTGAAGCCTCTCGGCGCTGTTGGGGGTCAGAAAGGGGGGGGGGGGGGGGGAGAACAACAACAGCATTCACAGCCAGCCACACTACTCACAATGGACACCAGGGTCCACTGTCACAGTAATACATTTTCATCCTAAAACTAGGTGTAGGGGTGTGTGTGTGTGTGTGTGTGTGTGTGTGTGTGTGTGTGTGTGTGTGTGTGTATGTGCGTGTGTGCGTGTGTGCGTGCATGCGTGCGTGTGTGTGTGTGTGTAATGTTCAGGTGGAGGGAAGTGTGTGCTTACCTGTCCTTGGTGCTCTGCATCTGGACCAAGTTCTGATAGAGCTTCTTTTCAGCTCTCAAGGCCTCATTCAGCCTGTTGTAGTCAGAGACCAGCTGCTCCAGGAAACTCTGTGGGGAGTAATGTAAAACCTGTCTCAGAGGATGCTCACAAACACACACACACACACACACACACACACACACACACTTCCATATAATCAGGCCTTGTGTGTTTTAAGTGCTGGCAATACAGTGTCAGTGTTGTCCCCCAGACTGCTGAAACAAAGCGCCTCTGTGCGGCTGCAGCCAGGACAGTGTGTGGACTCGTACCTGATGATTGGTACCAGACAGATCCTGACTTCCTCTGTGGAGATTCTGCTTGGAGGCCAGTGTTCTTAGTGTAGTAAGCTCCAGCTGAAGACGCACAAACGTGAGACGTTATGACACAGAGAGAGGTGAGCATGCAGAGTCTTTAACCCGGCTGGCAAACAGCTGCATCAATCACACTGTGTGTACCAGACACATCCTGCTTTCCAAGAGTATATCGCTGTGTGTATTTTAACCTGCACATATCTGAGTGTCTGTAAAGATAAGTGAGTATGTGTGTGTGTGCATGTGTGTGTGAGTATGTGTGTGTGTGTGCATGTGTATGTGTGTGCATGTGTGTGTGCGTGTGTACTGTATGTGTGTGTGTGCATGTGTATGTGTGTGTATGTGTGTGTGTGTGCATGTGTGCTTGTGTATGTGTGTGTGTGCATGTGTGCTTGTGTATGTGTGTGTGTGTGTGCATGTGTGAGTGAGTATGTGTGTGTGTGTGTGCATGTGTACAGTATGTGTGTGTACCTGGTTCTCCCGGAGCTTCTTGAGGGCCAGCTGCAGCTCCTCTCTGAGAGCTCGGTTCTCCTGCTGCTCCTCTGAGCTCCTGCCACTGCTGCTCTCCATGGGCTCTTCCTGGCCCTGCATCAGCTCCTGCTCAACACACACACACACACACACACACACACACACACACACACACACACACACACACACACACACACACATATGTCACACTCACCTGCCTTACTTACTCCACTGCTTCACACACTCAAAGTAAACCCACAGCTGGGTTCATTGTATGTCAGGGCCGAATTCATTTGAATGGGGGAAGGTTTACAAACTAAAAAAGGGTTCCTTTGGGACTAATTCTCTAGATTACTTCTAAAACAAAGATTAGCCATGAGACAGCTGCAGTGGTTCTCGAGAACCTCTGTGAAGCCTGCAGAGCTGTTTGACAGAGTGTGTTGCTCTGTGGTGAGGGCAGAGGGCAGTGTTGGCACCTGAATGAAGGCCTCTTTCTCCTTGAGCAAGTTCTGGACTCTGTCCAGCTCTCGGGCCACAGGCTCGGCTCTCTCCTTCTCCCGCTCCCTCTCGCGGCTCAGGTCAGCCAGCTCGCGGCCCCGGGACAGCAGCTGCAGCCGCAACTCCTGCACCTGCCCCGTCTGCTCACCAATGACCTGCCCCAGTCTGTCCGCAGAGTCCTGACGCACAGCGGAGAGATACAGTTGCTAAAGGGTCAGCTAAAGGTCATTGCCAAATGTACAGCTTGTTCAAATCTTTTTCGCTGTGTCCTGTAAGTGACAGGTCTGGGGTGCCGTACCTGGATGTACTGGTCCCTGCTGCTGATGGTGTTGAGCAGGTCCTGGAGCTGCGCATGGTGCTCCTGAGCCTGCTGGCTGCGGTCGGACAGCAGCTCCTGCAGCAAGCGCTCCTTGAGCTGCAGACGGGCCTTCAGCTCCTCCACGGCCTCGGCTGGGCTCACAGACACTTTAGCCAGCAGCGCTGCCCTCAGCTCCTGACCACACACACACACACACACACACACACACACACACACACACACACACACACACACAAACAAGTTACACACCCTCAGCAGGTACATGGCAAGGTCAAAAAGAGCAGACAGGTTGGTCTGGCCAGGCTGGTTTTGCTCTAACAGAGAGGAAGTTTTCTATTTTAAACAAGGGTGTGACACAGTATCCAAGACCACAAAACTTACAACTAATGTATGCAACAGCTCTTATGTATACAAACATGTTCCTACCATTACAAGGAGAGAATATGTTGGATGAAAAGCAGGCACGCATGACAATAGGAAAATAGTTTCCATCTCGTGCATGCGTGTGTGTGTGTGTGTGTGTGTGTGTGTGTGTGTGTGTGTGTGTGTGTGTGTATGTGTGTGTGAGTGTTTGTGTGTGTGTGTGTGTGTGTGTGAGAGAGTGTGTGTGTGTGTGAGAGTCTGTGTGTGTGTGTGTGTGAGTGTGTGTGTACCTCTGTCTCTTTGGTGTGTGTGTGCAGTGCGGTCTGGAGCTGGTTGATGAGGCTGTCCCTCTCCCTCAGACAGAGTGTGTGCTTGTCCTCGCTCTCCTGTCTCAGGCTCTGCAGCTTCCTGCTGCTCTCCCGGGCCTGCTCCAGCTCCAGCTCCTTACCACGTACCAGCGCATCCAGACTCTGAACACGCAACACACACACACACACACACACACACACACACACACACACACACACACACACACATCGACAAAGTCATTCATTTTCCTATACTGGGAACTTGTTCATCATCAAACATGCACTTTGTGCCTTTACTACCACCTCCTTTGCTGCCAGAGGCACATACCGTGATGGTCTCCTCGTTGTTGGCCAGTATGGTGCGCAGTCTGTCCAGGTCTCTGTCCTTCTCCCTCATGGCCTGATGGAGCCTCCGCACCTCCTCCTCCTTCTCCTCCAGACAGCGGAACTTCTCGTCTATGGAGCGCTGCAGGCAGACAGGTGGAGTGTGTTTGTGTTAGCCAGAGCCAGGCTGGTGTGGAGTGTGTGTGTGTTAGCCAGAGCCAGGCTGGTGTGGAGTGTGAGTGTGGTGCCGGGCGGTGTGACCTCTGACCTCCAGTGCTCTGTCCCGGTCTCTGATGCGGCTCCTGAGCTTGTCCAGCAGGACGTCTCTGGGGCGGGAGGACTCCGCCGGAGGCTCCAGGAGCTCACTGTACTCCTGATGAAGAGAGAGAGTGTAAAGGTGAGTGTGTGTGTGTGGGAGTGTGTGTGTGTGTGTACAGTATGTGTGTGGTGTGTGTGTGTGTGTGTGTGTGTGTGTGTAAAAGAGAGACAGAGAGTCCAAGCCTACCTGCAGCAGTCTGTCCTTCTCCTGTAGAGACAGGCGGATCTGTGCGAGACTCTTGTCTCTCTCCTGGAGCTGCGTGTGTCTCTGGGCCTCTGCGTCTCTCAGCTGAGCCTCCTTCTCCTGCAGCTCAGAGCGAGCCTGCTGCAGCGCCCCACGGAGGTCCTGCAAAACCACACACACCAGACATCGAGCATTAAACGCATACTCATTACACACACACACACACACACACACACACACGCGCGCTCTCCTCGCCCCCTCACCTGGTTGTGTTTCTCGGTGGCCTCCCTGTGCTGCAGCGCCTCCTGCAGGTCAGTGTGGAGGCGCTGTACTGTGCGGCTCTGGTCGTCCGCCTGCCTCTGGCTCTGCCTCTGGGCCCTCTGGCTGGCCTCCAGCTCCAGCTGCACCGTGAACAGGGAGCTCTGCAGCCTCACCAGCTCAGCCTGCAGCTGGGCCACGCCGCCGGCCCCCACGCCCCCCTCTGGAGCCTGCGCACACAGCAGAGAGGACAGGATGAAGGGGGTGGCTTCAGTCAAAACACAGACAGGTACTGTATCTGTGTGAGTGAGTGAGTGAGTGAGTGAATGCTTCATGTTGTACCTGTGCTTGCTGGAGCTGGTTGCGGTGGGCCATCTCTCTCAACTTGCAAAGAGTGGCATTTTGGCCCTCGATTAGCTGGTATAGATCTTGGGCCTAAAACGCAAAAGACATGCCATGCCACCGATTTATCTTAGCAGGTCTGAACTATAATCAGGAAGCAATAATAAACCATGTCCCTCTCCATGAACAAAAACACTTTCAGATTCTTACCGGCTAGTGCTTTTCCATACACTTGTGGTATTTATTAATCGCTAATCTTACAAAAATCATCAATCTCTTAATCTCAAATCAGGCAAGGCAAATTCTGTAATGTTTTCCCCAGTATTGTTTTTTAACCAAGCCTAAGCCAACTACTCTTTCAAATGAAGATACTATCTCCTTGCAAATATTTACACTAACTATTTGAGACTAACTGGATACGGATGGCAACAGCCTCAGGCCCAACAGTATGTTTATGTTTTCAGTGCTTTGATTTGTTAACCACACCATGTAGATCAAGGCTGTGGAACTGAAAAAGGTATAATTAGAGGTATCTCACTTGATATTCCAACAAGCATGAATTATGAGTGTGTGTACAGTATACTAGTGTGTAGGACAGAGAACAGAGATCAAGAGTATGTAAGAGAGTGTGTGTGTGTGTGTGGGGGGGGGTGGTCTTACCTCACTATCTTTAGTGGAGATGGACTCATTAAGGCCTTGGATTGTGCGCTCCTGACTCTGAGCTGCCTGTCTGATGGAGCGCAGTTCACATTCCATCTCACTCAGCTTCTCCTGCAGCTTCTGCTCACGCATACAGACAGAGAGAGAGAGAGAGAGAGAGAGAGAGAGAGAGAGAGAGAGTGAGAGAGAGAGGGAGGAAAAAGAAATAAAGACCAATGATGGGTGATATTTAGATCAATATAGTCTCAGCTAACTAGGGCTGATACTTGGACCAGTAGTATTCCGTGTGACACTGTGTCTATGGTGCGAGTGGAGTTGTACCTGGTTGTTGGCCTCACTCTCATGGATCTTGGCCTGCAGTGATTGGACATGAAGCTGAGCCTTCTGCAGTTCACTCACACACTGTCCTGCTGCACACTCATACTGATTCAGCTGGGTCTGCTGCTCCTCGATCAGACTCTGCACACACAGAGAGAGAGAGAGAGAGAGAGAGAGAGAGAGAGAGAGAGAGGGAGAGAGAGAGAGGGATTAACATGGAGGGAGAGTGCATGAGAGAGACAAGGCATAGTGAAGTGCACACGTGTGTCAAACCCACAGGAGAAAATCACAAGGACGGTACACAATTCCCGACCAAATGTGGTGTGAGTGACCATGTGCCTGATTCATTGGCCCTAATAATCCACTGATTAATGACCACCTAATAATCCAATGATAATGACCACACTCATACAGTGAACTAATCTGGTAATGTGTGTTGGGAGAAAAAAAGTCAAGAGAAAAAGACAGATGTCATTAATATCAAAACTATTTCCAAGCACACCTTTACAGTGGCAGTCAAAGAAATAGCTCATTGTTAGCGCTAATGCCCTACGCCTGCCTGCAACACAAATCCTGTCGCCTTTTGGTGTTTTAAGCTCCCAACGGCGTCTTCCAGGCAATGCTGCAAGGAAGGCACTAGGGTTAGGGTTAAGGTTAGGTGCCTTGAAGTCAACGGTGGCGGCTTAAAACACCATCGAGCAATCCTGTCCTACTGTTCTACTATCAACACATAAGCAAATATGCACACAAGCCCATATTTATGGGGGGGCAGCACTGTGAGATATAGTGGGAGTTCCAAGGGAGTTCCAAACGCTTGCTCTCTCAGTGAAACATGTGATGGCGTGGCCTCAGGGGTTTGCTGTCAGTGAATATAGGCCAGCAGATCTGCCTCCCTCCCTCCTCCACTGTGCGTTAGCCGCCTATGTAGGGCAGCATGGAGGCACCAGCCGGGGAGATGTGCAGGCGAAAACCGCTCTCTGCTCTGGGAGGTTGGTCAAGGCAGAGCTCACATTCACATGTGTTAGGTGTAATGATATTGCAATGTACGCATCAAATCATGCTATGTTTTTCCTTCCCTATGTTTATCTACCTCTACATGTAGCTGTTATGAACAGCAATAGCCTGCGTCAGTCCTTTGTCTTTCCACATTACGTCTCGTTGACTGAGGGCAGACATGTTTGTATTGGTCCTGTGTAGGGTTGACCACAACTAGCAGTTGAAGGTGTATCTTTGAATATCCATATGAGTGCATGGAGCACAATGACATGGGAACTACATCAGTGATCTTTCTGAAACATATCACCATTGGACCATTAGACCACATGGACCATTCAAATGTCATACCAGTGATGAAAGTCTGTTATTCTCTACAAACCTATTAGGGCTACGCTTACCAACAAGAGTTGTGCTAGTGTGACTTGCTGTCTTATGAGACTAAAAAATAACCCACGGCTGTTCTTAACACTGACAAATGGATTACAAGTCTAATGCCACACGATACATGGTCTTAAAGAGACTCTTCAAAGTCCTCAGGCAACAGTGCTAGATGGTGACATCACATACAGAGAACTCCATGTACTCATTTGTTTCAAATTCTTTAGGACAATGCCTTAAAATAATAGAGCTATTAATTGTTTATGAAGACAGACTGGAGATAAGAGATATTTTCTTCCCGTGTAAAAGTTTCTATTCTTGGCTACTTTACAGTTAGCCTCAGACAAACTCTTATGGCGTTACGAAATACTCTTATGTAATGGTGTTATGTTAAGAGCCTAGATGTAAAGTTCAGGGCCCATATTCTTTAGGTATGCATGGATCATCAGTCCCGGTGCCCACACAAAGTTCATGATGGAGCTTTTCATAAAATAATGATGAGTCGTTGTTCTGGTACCTTCTGGAAGCGGAAAGGCAAGCACTCCACATACACATCCTGCCACATCTCCTCCAGCTCAGCCAGTTCCAAGCCCAGGTCCACCTGGATGCGTGGTAGAGGCAGCTCTACCTCTGTGAGCTCACACACCCCTCCGCCCACATACAGGCCCCTCACGCCCTGCACAGGGCTGCCCATCTTGGTGCCTGCATTCCTGACACCTGGTTTGACCAGCACGGGCAGTTTGCTCCCCTGAGGGCTCTGGACGGGCCTGTAGGAGCAGTTCTGCAGCAGATACAGAGCCACGGTCAGCTTGTCCGCGCTCGCCACGCGGCCCAGAGGAGTCCCCGCGTGCTCCTCGGACAGGCAGTCCGAGTTCTGCTCCTCTGTGGGGTCTTCGTCCAGCGAGTGCTGCTGCTTGCCTGGGGTGGGCACCAGGTCCAGGGACTCGACCGAGGGGCTGGAGCTGGCATGGCCCAGTAGCGTGCGCTCGCTGTCGGAGGCGGTGGTGTTGGTGGTGGGCTGGGAGTCGGGGACCAGCGTGGCCGAGGACGTCTGCTCCTCCTCGCGCTCCTCGCCACTGGTGCTCCCGGCGCCGCTGGCCGAGTAGCGCGTGGACGGGCCGCAGGAGATGCTGCGCGCCAGCTTGCGGGGCACCCGGCACACGGCTTCGTAGTCGGAGTCGGCCACACGGAGGGCGCTGCAGCCGCGGCAGCGGTGCCGGGGCCGCTGGGGCGATGAGAGCTCGGAGGCCGCCGCGTTGTGGCAGTGGTGGTGCGCGCACTCGGCCAACGTCTGCTCCTCCTCCTCCGCCCAGGACTCGTAGAGCGAGTACACCAGGTCTTCCTGCAGCAGGGCGCAGTACTTGGCGTGGTAGAGGCCCGTCATGTCCACGGTGCACTCCTTGGCCAGGCACGGGGCAGCCCCGGCGGGCAGCGCGTCGCCGTTGTGCTTGCGGTAGAGGCCGCCGATGCACTGCCTCAGTCGGTCCTTCTCCTGCATCAGCCTCTGGAGCCGCTCGATGGAGAGCGCCTCCACGCGGGCGATCACCGTGTCGAAGCGGTACATGCGATCCAGCATGAAGGCGCACTTGCTGCAGGCAAACTCGCCACGCCCGTCACGCGTCACCTCCCGACCCAGGGCGTGTGACAGCAGCACCTGCAGGTTGAGCTTGGCGGCTGGGTGGAAGATCCAGCGCCGCTGGTTGCCGCACAGCTCGCGGGCGCAGATGCGACACACCTCCTTCATTTTGGTATCCAGCATGGGGTAGCCACAGCACAGACCAACAGCAAGAATGAATGGAGGTCTCTGTTCAGTGCTCCCTCAATGCAAGCACTGTCGGGCACCAGTGTTTTTAAACTGAATGCACCATTTGGAGATGAGACAAAACCACAGCTTCACAGCTTTGTTAAAAAACTATACAATTTCAAGTTAGTTAAAAAATATTTTTCTTGCTTAATGGACCAAAATCCTGTTTCAGAGCTCATACATTTAAATACAAAAAATACATTTGATTCGGCAAAATAAATCATGAAAATATAAACTATGACTATTCATTTAAATATTTGGCATCTTGCATGTTAAGCAGAGGCAGAATAGGTTACAGCAGCAGAAAAGTGGGGGGCGTTTTCAGACAGCCCATCTTTAATAAGAAATGCCTAGCGATGACAAGCCTGCGCGTGCGACATGCGAGAGCAAGCGACGCTTCAGCGTCCGCCGGATGAATGAGCGTCTACGTAAAAAAAGCAACGATATTTCTGGGTTCCTTTGTACCCCAAAAAACAGAGCATGTCCTGTTCTTCAGTTAATCCTGATGGAAATTCTAGTGCAGTCTTTTGAAAAATTGGTAACATTCAAGACGTATTAGAGTCCATCGGAGGAATTCTTCTGATCCTTTGACATAGTCCTTGGATTGTCACATCTTCCCTCGCTGAACGTAACACTACATCACCACATCCGCTGTCAAGAAAGAGCTCGCGCTGTCAGGGTAATCACCGGTAGTTCTTCAGCCAGACCATAGGACTGCAGGTTACTGAAACTGCGCTTTGTTTGTCCAGTGCGCGTTGAATTTATATATTTTTGACAGAGCAGCGTCGTGATTTAATAATAACAGCAAGCTCTTGTTATAGCTATCTGCCAAGCGACATAGGATCACACTATAAAAGATCCATAAGACAGATAGCAATGATGTGGCAGCGCAGTGGTTGGCGAGACCTGCAAACACGGCATGTACCATTTCCTCATTTAGGGGCGTCGATTTTAACACACTCCGTCACACCATGATTATAATGCAAAACGAAGAACATTTTAATGCAGTTGGAATATTTCACAGCTTAAGAAATTGACACCGCTGCACTCACTACGATCTAAAAAAAAAAACCCATCCTCGTATGATATTTATGAGAAGTGTACGACTACCCACGCAAGTGTTGCATTCTCCCTGTATTCTCTACTAAGTCGCAATGTGTCCAGTTGAGCGAGCAGGTGAAATGTTAATTTGTAATAATTACAAAACGTCCAATGGACGCTATATAGGCACATATTGCGACAAGTTGATTATGTTGACAGAAGTCATCTTACAAAATCACCAGCAGCAAGACACCGAAGTTTACCAAAAGACTACCAATAGCACCCACGCCTTCTCACTTTGTCGACTTGTGAGTCAAATATCAAGGTAACCCCGTAAAATGGCCCAACAGCTTCAACCCAGCGTCTGGAGAAATAACCCAGCATTTACAGTGTAAGCAATAATGCAAGTGTCACTGTCTTCTGATAGTAGACTAGGTAGGATATAGGCTAGGCCTATTCGTTTTTCGTGGTGATGACCTCCCCTATAACATGCGACCACGTGAGATTGTAGACTATAGGTCTATATGAAATATAATATAATTACTAACAAGGCAGTAGACCTAGCCTACAGATTATTTTTGAACCGAGTACCATGCATGCACTACAGAGGGTGGAATTTTAAAACATTCCATGTAATGTAAGCTTGTACATTACATTCGCCTCTATAAAAAAATATAAAGCTGTCGAATTCAGTGGCTTATAAAACTTCCAGTGATGTTTAATGAGACCTTATTTGAGCACTTCAACTAAACAAAGAAACATTAGTGCTACCTACAGCGGCAAAGCTAATTTATTTGAGAACAAACAATGCCTGAAGCCTTGGTTGAACTCATTTCAACTGAAACCAGCTTTGCAAGATCTTTTATTCCATTTCATTGTATTGCAGTACAGATAATCTAAATCATTAGTGCTCTGAAATGAGGATAGAAGACTTTATCGAAGCTCCCATGCCATTCATCACCCATCATTATTGCCATCCCCACCCACAAATATATACATTTCTGCCTATTTGACAAAGCACTGATCAATACACCACCACTACAGGCAGAAACGTACGTAACCACAAACACTTAAGGTTTCATTACATGACACCAGAGATTAGTTAAGAAGCCCATGAATCATTCAGAGTCTGCATTGGCTCTGGGCCTCGTCTGGCCCAAATCCAGCAGATCCACCTCAGACCAGGGCCGGACCTGTGCCGGAGTCACCCGCTACCTGAGGGTGTGAGCCAGAGCTGGCAGGGCAGCAGAAAACCCTGCTGACTAATTAACAGTAAATCACCCGTGTTGTGGACCCTCACTGCTTCACTCTGCCTCTATCAGTGACACGCAACTGAGTTACGCCACCCATCCATCTGAGGAAAGGTCAGACTTCACCGAGGGGAGAGAGAGCCAAAGCCCACCTACACAAAGGACATACAGTGCAACCCTGAGGAAAGACAGCAAGCCAATAAAGGAAAGAAGCAAGCGGAGGAGAGGGTGTTTTGTTTTTTGTGTTTTTAAAATGCCCCTGTTACATAAACTCAGAGGGGAGCCTAATTTCAAATCCCTCAGCTGGTTTCCATACAAATTGGAGTAAACACTCCTGAGGGCTGTGCAGACAGTCATGCTCTCCCATGTGACTGCAAAGCCCATCTTTAGAGACCCCCCCCCCCCCATTCCTTTCCTCAAAATAAACAGCACTGAAGAAATGACACCTCAGATCCTCTTACATGGGAAGCACAAGCATAAACCAATCTGATAACTACTCACCGTCGAGTTTCCTATTTACTCATACATACGGTAACACTTAATATTACAGAACCCTTGTTACAGTTTACCATTAGTGTAACACAGTGAAATACCATGTGTTCATGTTGTATAATATACATCATGGAACGTTGTGTAGTACACTACATACAGATTATTAGTAGGCCTACTCGTGTAATGGAAAATGGTAGGTAGGGGTCGTTGAGACCCACAAGATAACCATGCTATGCCAATTAAATACAGTGGTAACATGTATTCCAATTCGTATCGGGTCAGATTTTCTGCATATGTTTTTGAGCTCCAATGAAGTTACATTTACTGCTAGAATCAATATGAAAAGCCATACTTACCATCAACTACCTAACTGGTTTGCTTAATTGCATGTAGTAACATAAAATGTATAACTATTATACCTACACCTGAAGCTATTACAATGTATCATGTAGGTGACTATAAAACTTTAATTTCCCCTTTAGATTTGAATACAACCTCAATGGTTAACTTTGGGGTGCCATCAACCTCTAACCTTACCCCATTGCCACAACAGCTTTTTTCTAGAAGAAATAATTACTTTGTTAAACAGGTTTGTCACACTGTGTTTCATTGTGTAGATACACAGTAACAAGGGTTTTGTAATATAAAGTGTTACCGTACATACCCATCATATCTTTTAATGTATCAAGACAAAATTGCTTTCATAAAAATCAATGCGGTTTGTCAATATGCCATACAGGATAAAGCATTTTAATATGACTGTCTGTGTTGCTGAAAGGGAGGCAAGAGCTGAACTCAGAACCTGCAGTGATGACTGTAACATGCTGGGTTTGAGTCCTCAGCGCTCTGAACTCTGTACAGTGTGTGGGGGCGTGTGTCAGAGCAATTGGTTAATATTAGCTCAAAAAGTCAGGATGAGTGTAACCTCTTGCAGCCGAGGCGTGACCCACTTCAGCAAGCCAAAACACATTTACTCCCACACACACACATACGCCTGCGTGCTCGCAGAAAATGATCACAAAATTCATGTGTGATCAGAGGAAATACCGGTCTGAGCACTATGGTGGCTCTGAGGCATTCTCCCCCTCACCGAGAGTTGGCCCCACCAGCGCTTTGGGTGGGGTTGGGACCTGCGTGCAGAATTCGAGCCTGGCTATTCCTGCCAACTCCTTTGCATATTCCAGTCAGCTGATTTACAAGTGAAAAATGTACCTCATGCGTGGAAGGCTGGGCATTTCTATGAAACCCTAATAAACTAGAATTCACTTCAGCACATTTTCTACATGTGTACAGGTCTGTGTAAACAAGGGCTGCAGTGTCTTGATTGACAGAAGAAGTAATCCATAACACATCCCATGTAAAAATAACCCATCACAATCACAATATTACACACTCACCTCTAAATAACATGTTACACAGACTTCTGTGCCACTGAGGATTCTATCACATAACAAACCACTGATGCTATCAGCGAGTCTTGTGCCTGTGGGATGGGGTCACGTAGCCACTGACATAAATATCGGCCCGTTTGTTTGTCCCCCTCAGCCCAAAATAACTGGGCGCCCTGACTGCTGAGAGACACTCTGGGTAAACAATAGAGCCAGCAGCTGCTATGAGAGGATTACATAAAGTCTCTCGAGGTCAGGTGACAATCAGTCTGCTCTATGGCTTTATGACAACTACTACTGTGCAAACCTCACTCATAAACTCATAGGTTCTTCTGTTAAGAGAGACAAAATATCTGTCTCTAGGTTGTGATCAGTTTGAAGGTGACCTTTGCTACCTTGCTTTTCCAGCAGGGGGAGTGATCTCATCAGCAAAGCAGATGGTGTGTGTGTGTGTGTGTGTGTGTTTGTGTGTGTGTGTGTGTGTTTGGGGGGGGGTGCTGGCACAGGCACGTGTAGACAAACATGATCTCAAATACATACATGTATACAGACAAGATTTACACACGCACCTGCATTTCTTGCTGAATTCGCAGTCTCTCCCGGCCCAGCTCTTCTTGATAAAACTGGAAGGTGCATGTGTGAAAGAGAGAGAAAAGTGAGATGATGATGATGATGATGATGATGATGATAATGACCGATATGCCACAGAGACAGATCCTTTTCATCACACTGAACAGCTGTGAGAGTGTCAGCAGAATGCTGAGATCTAATCAATTGGACCAGTCAGAAATCATAACTTATTCCTAAGCAGCCTTTTATTTAATTACTGTAAAACGAATACTTCTGCTATACATGTAGCATTTTCTACATATACTGTATTGGACCATCAATCAGCATGAATAGTTAAGAAGATTGAACCCTGTGAGTGGTAAAAGACAGAGTAACTTGGAAATTTCAAGATATTCAGACTTTGCATATGGGAATGTCACAGTGTAAATATATGTATATGTATATATATATATATTGTGTGTGTGTGTGTGTGTGTGTGGTGTGTTGACTTCAAGAAAGCCCTGCAGTGTGGTATGTGTTAGTGGCCTTGACCCAAAATAAAACAGTTCAGAAGCTGTTTGTGTTATGGCAGCAATGACAAGAACCTGTTTGTGTGTGTGTGGTGTGTGCGCGCATGTGTGTGTGTGTACGTGTGTGTACGTGTGTGCGCGTGTGTGCATGTGCGCGCATGTGTGTGTGTGTGTGTGTGTGTGTGTGTGTGTGTGTGTGTGTACGTGTGTGCGCGTGCCTCGTGTAAGCTCTCACCTCTGCATCTCTCTCTTTCTGCAGTAGTGAGGAGTTGAGATCCTCCAGCTGTTCCTCCAGCTGTTCCACACGCTCACCCAGAAGCTTCTTCTCTTCTGTCAGCTCCCCGATGACTCGCTCCTTGCTGCAGAGCGCCTGCCTCAACTCCTCGATCACTCTAGAGCAGGACAGGGCAGAAGAGGGGGATGACTGTCAGATCGAGCAGCTCAGTGCCAACCAAACTAAACTTGTCTTTTTTTTACGGGGATGAATGGGAGTATCTTTCATAAATGTGCCAAGTTCAGTATTATCACGCAATACTGTTCATTTCCTTGTTTCTTACCGGTCTTTATCTCCATCTGGCAGCGTGTTGACCAACTGCAGGCTCTCCTCTTCTGGCGTCTCACTGGTACCCGTCTCCATGGTGACACATGAATTCTGGGAGCGGGTGTCAGCCAGCGTGGCCATTCTTTCTGCCTCACTCCGGGCTAGCAGGGCCTCCTGAAAAGCAGTGCCATCATTCTTATTTCACTATTTATGCATGTGCATGTGTTTATGTGTGTAAGTGTGTGTGTGTGTGTGTGTGTGTGTGTGTGTGTGTGTGTGTGTGTGTGTGTGTGTGTGAGTACATACCTCCTGCAGAAGCTGGATCCTGGTCTCCAGCACCTCCTGCATGTGGTTAATCTCCTGCTGCCTCTCATCACATCGTCGCTGCACCTCAGCCTCATTGTGATTGGTCAGGCTCTCTGCTGTTGTTCTGTCAAAACAGGGACATTGCCTTCACAAAGCCATACAGAAGGGACATCTCTAATGGGGAAATATGTCATAAGCACTATGCACTAGATAGTACTGTAGTCAAAATGTATTATTTAACATGCTTAACATGAACATCTACAGTGTCACAACCCAGAGACATGCTGTATGATACAGAGACATACGAGACATCTGACTTAAAATTCATTGATGAGAGATATTTTGAGACAAGCACACAATGGCATTTGTACTTGCATTTTGAGACACACACACACACACACACACACACACACACACACACACACTCTGTGCATCCTAAATTGCTAATCCAGCTGGCCCTTACCCTGACGCACATACTCACACACTTTATGTGTTGCTTTTTTTGACCTGACCGGCGACGTACGGTATCAACTCACGTCTCAGCTACTTCCTGACCCTGCCCACCGATGTCACATCCATTCACCAGTGCATCCTACAGACCACCACCACTGGAGGGAGAGTGCACTGACCCAGGGTAAACAGCTCTCTCAGCATTCGCTCATCCACGCTGACCTCGCGTGAAACTCAACTCGCCAATTTATCTCAGATTGTGCCAATTTGCCTCAGATATATAGCTTGAGGCGAGAGTCCTAATTTTGTCTGACACAGATATTAATGAATTCACTGATCAACACACAAGTAAGAAATGATGTTAAACTCTTCAAATGCCAACTGACAAACAGCAGACTACAGTATGCAAAGCCCATTCCCACGGATTCTTTGACAACTCAGAGTCTTTTCTCTGGGCAATTATAGATCCTAAGAATACTCAAGATATTATATATGTATAAAATATAATAGATAAGAGGAAGTCACCACCATAATTGTCACTCACTGGAGGACTTCAGTTGCAAAAAACAACAACCTTTTAAAATTAATATTTTTTTCATTACAGGACATTATTAGCTGACGCTCCTATCCAGAGCGACTTATGGTATTCTAACTACAGGGGCAGTCCCTCTGGAGCAACCCAGGGTGAAGTCCCTTGCTCAGGGGCACAATGGTGGTGCATCCTGGCACTAAACTAACAACCCTCTGGTTTTTCACTTGCGACTTGGAACATATAGACAGGATATGGTTCTGAGCTCCAGATACAGTTGTCCTCTTGACAGCTTAGGACAGCTCTAACATTCAGAATTAAGCTCTTCCAGCTGACAGTTCTTTCTGACGAGAATTCTGGAATCTGTACTGTACATAGCAGCTGAAATCCAAACCGGATCAAAGATGATGTAAGCATGGTCCATCTTGGTAGTGTCCAAGTGTACTAACATGATGACTGATACATCGGCCCTCTCTCTCAATCTAAGAATGGCAAACGCCATGCTGTCTGAGGGCACCAGCCTCTTTGCGCTCTTTTTAAACTCTGATGAGCAATGGCAGCTCAGATGACGGCCTCTATGGCTTATTTAGGCGCAGATGATCCTGTGAGTCTGCATGGCTGCTGATAAAGGGCCCTTCCTCTTTCTTTAACATATCCAACTCCATTCAACAGTTATACGTAACCTGCGTTGCCCACACAAGCAAAGTCCCACACCGGACTCAAACTTGCACCCATCGGACGTGGGAGGTTGCCTTGCAAGTGAGGAGGCTAATATCTATATGCAGGCTTCAGATGTCCGAGGTGAGGCTACTCATTCCACTGCACAACCCTGTAGCTACTGGTTACCATTACCTATCCCTAAAAACATATGAGCTTGGCATGGACAGCCCTTCTCCTGTAGTGCGAATGGGAAGTTACAGCACTCTCAGGTCGCAGCTGAGTCAGCCAAGGGTTTGGTCCTGATCAGCTACTGATCGAGCTCAGTGTGGGTTTGAGTTTGTGTACAGACTTATGGTACAGTCTCTGCAGGTGAACATGCTGCTCTGGGTCTTACTAATTTACAGACATACAGAAAAACTGTATCAATATGGGAGACACACGCTCAACAGCCACCTCTATTCAGAAAGACTTTTACAAATAGAAAAGGAGATCCTGACTGGAGATCTTCATCTTCATAATATCTAAAATCTTGAACTAGTGTCATTATCATATTATGTTTAGCCTTCTGTAGATGGGGATCAATGAGTAATGTATTATATGCACAAGTCCAAGTTTCTGTGTGTATTGATGGATATTTTCCATCTGCGATATCAATATCTTCCTCTCCTTCTGATCTTCTATCTTTCCACATATGTTCTCTCACTCCCTCACTCCCCATGCACGTTTCTTTCACTAGGTGTCATCCATCAGGCTCATTTAATCCCTACTAATCAATTCCTCTGTCCAGTTCCCTCCCACTGCCCGCACTCTCTCTGGTCTCTGGGAATCTTCCAGACTGATAGGTGATGGGGGAGGTGTTGGCTTCCTTGCATTCGCTATTATGGCAGCCTGTCAGTCGTGCTATTTGGCCCCTGGCTGGGCTGAAGCCAGGCAGTGTGCTTCGCTGGACCAGCTGTTTTTGTGACACATGAGCTGTCATGAATCTGTTGAGGAATCAATATGGATTGGCAGTCTGTGACTGCAGCTTTGAGTGAGCTACAGCCTCGTTATGTGTGCAGAGGACCATCAAACAAAGAACAACAGCCTCCAAAGTCCTTAAAGCACATAAACATAAATGACACTGGCTAATTGTTTTCCAGCATTCCTGCCTTGTGTAGACTGTGAGTAATTAAGTAGAACAAAGTGTGTTACATGGAGGGATTAGACCAAAGGTTATCTAAATATTTACATCAAATGGATGTGTTAGAAGGATTTGTGGGTAGATTTCTCGCTTCAAATTTGGAATTTGACGTACATAAATGATTGGTACAGTGTTACGTAGTTCTGCCTTTTTTGAGTAAAATTTACATTAAACTTCAAATTCAGCAAAACAGTTTGCAAGGGGAAAAATGTATCAGTAACATGAAAGACCCATCAAATACATATGCAGACATTTACTTACATAGCCTTGTCAAGGAGCTGTTGTTTTTCTTGCAACTCCTGCTTCAAGCTCTCAACCTCTACCTTCAACTCGATGTTCTGAAACAGAGCAGAAAGAGATGGCATTAATCATTCAGCACGTAGAAAACACAGGCACATTTCCGAACCAAACAGGGCTTGTAGTCACATTTCCATACTGGGAAACATATTCTATAGCAAGGCAGTAAAATGTTGCTCTTATGTATTCACTCTGTGATACATTTTAAGAGAAATCCAATAACTGACATTGGACATTAACAACTGACAAAGCACTCATCAAATTTTAAATTTGCCTGGGCTATAGGAATTGTACCTTGTGTCAGCTGGACAGTATTTGCAGTGCATATGCACTTTCATGCACGTACCAGCACTCCCACCCCCCTCCCCTCCAAACACACATACACTGGAGCACACATCAAGAGGCTGCCGCTGGCGCTGATTAACCCAGAGTTTGTACTTTACTGGGTCTCAGCTCAAACGTCCGTGACAAGCCTCACACAGGACAGCTCAGATGACTATGTGTGACTGGACACGATATGACTGCCCTGCAGATAGTGTGTGCGTGCGTGTGTGTGTGTGTGTGTGTGTGTGTGTGTGTGTGTGTGTGTGTGTGTGTGCCACCTAAAATTTCACAGGCACACCTTAATTATAATTTCTGGCCACGCCCTTAAAGGGACACCAGGCAACGTTTTCTGTTAATTAATCATCTTCGTAAGTCGGTATATGGTTAAATGACTCATTACGGGGCGAATGAAGGCTCTCTCGCCCGACCCTACTGCCTGTAGGGAAAATATCCCACTTGCAAGTTCGGTGTATCCTACCCGCCGACCGAAGCAGGATCAGTTTACAGCACAGAGGCAGGCTAACGAAACGCTACAGATTGTTGCAAACGTGTGTATAATGGCAGAGCCAGTGAAGAAGCAGCGAAAACCCTTGATGGAAGACGCAAAGAAAAGGAAAAGAGCTTCAGACCGAGCGAGGGGGAGTTTCGTAGAGAAAAAGCATCAGGCTTGCCTGGTGTCCCTTTAAAGTAGCCTAATTTTTTGGTTTGTTTTAATTAGCCTAGTCGCCTGCTGTAGTTTTACTGGTCACCTTGCTATTTTATAGTTGTATCTATCAGGTAGCTTAGTTGACTTTACATTATCATACAGTATGTGGGCCTAACTAACACATTCAGCCATTTGGAACAGAAGAACACACCAGAATAGGCCTGTTTAGTAATCAGGATTTGATGGCCACATTCCTACACTTATAAAATGCGGAAGTAATCCAAGTATTCAGAATACGTTACTCAGATTGAATAACGCAACAGAATATGTTACAAATTACATTTTTGGGCATGTATTCTGTATTCTGTAACGGAATACGTTTTGAAAGTATCCTTCCCAACACTGTGCATAGCTGTATAGTTAGTGTGGTTGTGTGTGTCCTTTAATCTGCTGTGTCTGATGGATCGTGAGATACTACTATACCTAACCTGTCTCCATCCCCTCCGAGCCCTCTATCACATCCACATGTGCCATTCTCTCTCTCTTTCTCATTCCCTCTCTCTCTCTCTCTCCTGCTATCTCACTCGTTCACTCCCACTTGATTAATCAGGGAGTCACTTAACACCACGCCGGGGCATCTTTCACTGCCGTCATGCCTTTTAAATATAGCTTTGTGGGAATGCAGCCTTTGGCTGGAGTGGGGAGCGAGCCGACAGCTGCAGCCCGTTGTTTACCTGCTCCCCTCGCACCCCTGGGCCCCGGGCCTGTTAGCATGGTACAGCCTCACCGGCTCAGTGGCCTTTAGCGGGAGTGCCGGGATGCTTGCAGCGAGGCACCGCAGATCCCTGGTGCTCAGTGACGGCCAGAGGGATTAGTGCACAGGCACGCCAGGGGCTAGCGAGACACGCCAAGCACACAAACACACGTCCAGATCCATGCGCATGGTTATAGGTGCCTGTACACACTGCACAGTGCAGCCAATAGTCAATAGGTTAAAACCGACGTCCATCACACTC
This sequence comes from Alosa sapidissima, assembly GCF_018492685.1. Classification (NCBI taxonomy): domain Eukaryota; kingdom Metazoa; phylum Chordata; class Actinopteri; order Clupeiformes; family Clupeidae; genus Alosa; species Alosa sapidissima. The sequence continues at coordinate 37,236,531 of NC_055957.1, forward strand.
AGATACATACTGAATACATTCAATCAATTTGATATGAGACTAAGTTAGGGGATTGCAAAATGCTGTATTCCTTATTCAGAGCACTGTCTGTCTCTAACCAACAGTATGTTTGTTCCATTATTGACCTTTGGGTAATGTTCGTGCTGGCCAAAGTAGTTAGGAACTCCCAATCCAAACAGGTGGTGTGCAAGAGACATGGTCACTTCCTCCTGTTAGAATGTGTGTGACCTTTAGTGGAGCACAGGCACAGCCATGCCAAGGTACATTCTGCACATCTCTGTCTTTCTCTCTCCCTCTCTCATACACTCACCCACACTACCACACACTCTCCCAGATACACTGAGCATCCCTGGTGGCTCTCCCACACGTGCTACCATGCTGATAAATCACAGCCTGCATTATTAAACACAAGTAGTCAGACCCTACTGCATGTGGATGGAGAACAACAACCACAAAAGGGCCCAAGATCAGTATACGTTGGAATCTGGCACCCTACCTTACTGCATATTGGACAGCAGGAGACAGATGCCATACCAATGAAATACTGCAAAGGAGTCTATTTACATAATGTATGGCCTCCAACATCACCAAAAGCAGCCATATCATTTGTGTCCGAAACGTATGCCTTAAATCAAAACACTCAACTTTTAAAGGCATAAACACCTGTAGTATAACTCATAACCTAACCTCTCTCTCTCTCTCTCTCTCTCTCTCTCTCTCTCTCTCTCTCTCTCTCTCTCTCTCTCTCTCTCTCTCTCTCTCTCTCTCTCTCTCTCGCTCCTCTCTCTCAGAGGCTAAATTTAGTGTGGATCCACCTGCTGTTTTTGTCCCTCAGCCCACAGCAACAGATACTTGTTAACTACTTGACTAGTCACCTCAGCCTCCGATTGGTCCAGGAGTGAGAGAAAGGTCAGCAGCAGTGCTGTCCGTATTCCATAACACACATACTGTACATCACAGCACAAACAACACACACAAGGGGAAACACACACCACCCAGAAACTCGCAGCAGAAACTAGTGTTCAGAAAACTGCTCTTTGAAATCATACAATCATTTACAATCATATCGTGGATTATGATGATATTAGCCCTAACCTATATATTCTGACTTTGGCATATATGTTCACCTGAAAACATTTGGGAAAAACGTTTGCGTAAAAACAAGATATACATTTTTAATGCAAATTTAATTTAACATGCAGAGATTTGTGGCAGCCAGTCATTTATTTTATGCATTCCAAGAATTAATATAATTTAAATTAGATTAAAAATAAAAAATAGTAAAATACCACCTTGCTTACACAATATATTGAATTGTAATGATTGTATCATGACACCTATACAAGCCAATACACAAGCCTAATGAGAGCACACGTTCACACATCCCCAATGAGTATATGATCATTTCTCCTTCTCCTCAAACAAACTGAATTTCAGAGTCCCTACTAAGGTATGTCTGCCATAACAGCCTTCCATCTTAAGGAATTAAGTTTCAGTGTCTTGTCCATTACCCTAACAGTGAAAGACAGACACGAGACTAAGCTTCATGTCTCAAGCGTCTCATCTCGGCTTCATCCTTAATCATCGAATTCTAAAACATCAAGGTGTGAATGCCATCAGCCTCTCCAGCCAGTGCCCAGTTAATGCCGCCTGGCGTCTCTTTGAAGGCTCTGTGCTGTAGTGGCTTTAGCATGAGGATCAGAGTGCGATTTGTCTGTTGATGAGTGTGTGTGATTGGCATGTCATCTCTTGCTGCACCTTGTTTGTGTGATGGTCATACAAGGGGTTCAATGGTGATAAGTGCAGAAATTTAATTTGGATCAGGCAAGTATACGGTATGTGAGTGTGTGTGTGTTTATTTGTGTGTGTGTGTGTGTGTGTGTGTGTGTGTGTGTGTGTGTGTGTGTGTGTGTGTGTGTGTGTGTGTGTGTGTGTGTGTGTGTGTTTACATGTTGACATATGCGAGCATGAGTGTGTTATTGGGGGTTACCAGAGGGACAGAGAGCCAGGCCCATGGCTGCTGCCCTTTCCCTGGGATTAGGGGATACTGATAGAGCACAGGGCCATGGCGCATTGTAATTACACACAGATTGACTAGACTGACAGACAAACATCAAACACGTACCAGTGAACACACACACACACACATACACACACATACACGACACACACAAACACACACACACACACACACACATTTGATTTCTTCATTTGAATCCGCCAATCAAATTTCTTTACAGAAAGGATTCAAATATTCTCAGAGATGATTCAAATATTCTCAGAGATGATAAAGCTTTGACATTCAAGGGTACATAAAGCATCGCCTACGCCACACAGCAAGACTGCCTATTACAGCTGATATGGAGCAGAATTTTGCAAGCTGTTCAGACTTTCCTTTTGATAGCCCTGCCAGTCTTAATCCACTGACAGTCAGCTTGTGGATATGTCCCAAATATCCAATATGCAAAATATCAATGCCACAAACTTACATGCATAGCCTAAGTCACTGATCTTTGCAAAGAGGGGTTGGTATTTAGTATTATTTTTTTTTTCAAAAAAGTCTATGTCCATATACAGATCATAGACAACCTATTTCAAGGACTAACACCTCCTTTCTATCTGTATCCAACACACACCACTTAAATGCTTTTATTTGGATCTGAAAGGCAAGCAAGGAAAACAAGATCCAAATACTCTGGGAAGAGTCATTAATAAGGTGACAGGTCTACATGGCTCACATGCTTTTACAGGTCCTTCCATTTATCAAAAAGTCTGTGTAGTTTCCACCCGCCGGGTATTTGGGCACAGGATCGTGAATAGTCCAACTTTGTTTGTAAATCCTGCCGGTTTGACTTTACTGTTGTTATAAGGCACATTGTCAAAAGTAGTAGCCAAAGGTCAGCCATATCAAAATACACTTCCCTGCATTAACGGCAGTTACAACGGGTGTTGCTGTTGGAAAATCATGCAGATGTGCGGTAGCCCTGACGCCCTCCAGTGCGGCCACGCACACACACACACCTGGACTAAACACTAACTTGACTAATGGAATACTAAATCCCTGTGCATTTATTAAATCATAGCATCTTTTGTAAGTGACTGTTGGAAAGCATAATTGAAGTACTTCTGTAGAAAACTGTCCATGCTGCCTGAGAGCCCCACAACAGACTATAGTAGACCTTCACCATATTTCCAAACCACAATATATTCTACCGGTAACATTTTATTTTAAGGAACACATGTTAACCATTTATACATAACTAATATGTGTATGTATCAGTGCTCAAAAGAGTCTGTATTAAGTATCATTGCACACATTTATTAGGGGTTTATTGAACAATGTCTTATTCTTAATCAATAGGTCATTCATTCTTGGCATATCCTTAATAAGCAACTAGTAAGGTTAATGGTATATAGTATGGAACTAGTAAGGTTAATGGTATATAGTATGGATCAAAATAGAGAGTTTATAGATTCCCTATACACTGTCTGAATATGTGACTTATATTGACAGAAAAATACCAAGACAATGTATTAGAAGGCTATAAAGTTTCTATTTTGATCCATACTATTTTTCAATAACCTTAGATCAAGACCAACTAGTTGCTTATTGAGGATTTAACAAGAATACATCACCTATGCAGTGAAAATAAGAAATTGTTGAATAAGACCTAATAGATGTGTAATGATACTTAATGAAAATCTTGATACTGAAATATTGAACACTAATAAATAGAGATATTAGCTATGTATTATATCTCTGGTGGTTAACATTGGTTGACATTGCGTTCCCTAAACTAGAGTGTGACCATTGTACCTATAAATAAAGAGTGTCTAGGCTAGCTGAAGCATGTAGGTACACAACATAGTTCATGGTGGTGGTGGTCCCCGCGGACGAAATGAAATTTTTCCGTAAAAGTCTAGTGGGGCTACATACCCACCAAATTTCATGTACCCCGGTGGTTCGGTGTCCCGGGTATCAATGACCAAAAATTCAGGGAGTAGATGACGGGAAAAAATCTTGAATTGTGTGCATGTGTGCGTGTACAAATTTATGTTTATGTGTGTGGGTGTGTGTGTGTGTGTGTATGTGCGTGCTTGTGTGTTTGCCTGCGTATGTGTGTTTGTGCATGTGCATGCATGCGTACATATGTCTACTGTGTGAGTATGTGTCATACGTATGATTACTGTAAATGTATGTGTGTGCATGTGTATCTGTTTATGCACATGTGTGCACATGGAATGGGTTAACATGACCCCTGGAGGCAAACATACGGAAAAAATTGGTCATCCTAGGCCCTACAGTTCTCAAGATATTCACAGAGAACTGTGTCTGCCCTACCCTCCTTTCGGGGGGGTCCAGTCCAGCGGGGGGGGGGGCTACAGATCAAAACGAAGAATGACGGTTCCATGCTATCCATGTGGGGGTACATGCCCACCAAGTTTTGTGTACCCCGGTCTTTCAGTGTCCCGGGAATCCTTGTTGGTGTACGTCACTAAATGTACACATAAATTATTTTATTGTAAGGCCCCCCATGAACGAAAGTACACAAAACGTGGCATGCATTCGGAGGGTGTCATAATGATCCTACACTTTTAATTTCGTGCAGTTTTGACCTTGTCAGCCAGAGATATTGTGATGAAAACACCTCATTTTTTGCTTTTGAATTTTTAACTAGGTGGCGCTATACATGAAATAAGTGGTAATGGGATGGGTTGACATGCCCCCTTAAGACCAACATACATAAAAAAGGTGGACCTCCTAGGCCCTACGGTTCTCGAGATATTCACAGAAAACTGTCTCCGGCCACCTACAGGCCAGTTGGTGTATAGTAACATAAATTAATTTATTGTGTGGCCCCCCATGAACGGAATTCCACAAAACTTGGCGTGCATACAGAGGGTGTCATAATGATCCTACACTTCCAATTTCGTGCAGTCTTGACTATGTTAGGTCACAGATACCTTCAATTACAACACCTCATTTTTACTTTTTTGTGTTTAACTAGGTGGCGCTATACATGAAATGAGTGGTTATGGAATGGGTTGACATGGCCCCTTGAGATCAACATACAAAAAAAATGGTCCTCCTAAACCCTACGGTTTTCGAGATATTCACAGAAAACTGTGTCTGCCCTACCCTCCTTTCGGGGGGTCCAGTCCAGCGGGGGGGCTACAGATCAAAACGAAAAACGATGGTTCCATGCTATCCATGTGGGGTTACATGCCCACCAAGTTTCGTGTACCCCGGTCTTTCAGTGTCCCGGGAATCATTGACGGAAATTTGGGCATGCGAAAAAGAAAAAAAAGAAAGAAAAAAAAAACATCTGACTAAACCTATATGACCGCCGCTTCGCTGCGCGGCGGTCATAATAAAATCAGAGTCACAAAGTTAACATTTTAAATTAAATCAAATTAAAGTTTTGGCAACCTATTCCCATATCTAGTAGACACATAACACCATTCACACTGGGGTTTTCACAGAAGGACTGGATCTGGACTGGGAGGGAAAATTGGTGAAAAACTGTGGTGTGGGGGGTCATGTGGGGACTTTGTAGTTATCTTGCATTAAATGACCCATAAATGTAACAAAAAATATGGCGAGGAAATATACCAGAAACAAATGGAAATTACTTTTTTAAGACAAAAGTGGTATTTCTAGCTTACGATAATTAATTACCCTCTTTAAAACATGTTGGCTCCTAGCTTCACTAATGCAATGGTCATGCTGCCTACTATATCTTAAAAGGACCATTTAACAAATGTATACATTTCACTTTTCAGAAATATTACTTTGACATATTCACAGGGACATATCAATATCTGACATTTATGAGGGAAAGCTGAGCATATTTACTTCTGGAATCCCCTTAATGCAATGTCACTGGCTAAAAACTGTTCACTGTCTCATCACGTTATCTCCCATGTGCTCACAGCTCACCCACCAGGGCCCCCTCCTGTGTCACAGCCTACAAATCAACAGGCCATCCCTGCTGTGTACACTGCCCCTGATCAATCCACAAAGCTTACCAAACGTTATTTTAAAATTTCACCATTAAAGAAATAGAACTGAAATGACCACCATTAGCATGGAGTAAAACGAACAAATAACAAACACAGTCAGCTAACCTATCTATGGTATGCATTATGTCTGCAATGGCGATTATTCTCACAGTGTTATTTTCTTGATTAATCGATTAGTTGTTTGATTGACAAAATGTCAGAAAATTGTGAAACAAATGCTGATCAGTGTTTCCCAAAGCACAAGATTATTCATTTACACATGATGGAGAGTAAGTAAAGATGAAAATTTTCAAGTTTAAGGAGCTGCAATCAGAACTTTGCTGCATTTTCCTTACAAATATACATAAACCAATAAATCGAAAATAGTTGGCGATTCATACAATGTTTGACAACTAATTGATTAATCGATTAATTGTTGCAGCTCTATTCTGCATACAAAAGGGTTTTTTCTTGATATATCTAAAGATATATTAAGCGAGGTCTAAAGGCACTTAAAATAAGAGACGCCACAATGTCCTTCACCCAGCAGTGAAGACAAGAATGCCCAGTCCATCTGTCCCTCAAAGAGCCTGTCTGAGCAGATTGTCTGCTTCGTCCCACCATCTATTATTATCTAGTCACACTCAATGCTGCAACATCTGCACTAGATCAGCTTTCTCTCAGTATTTTTATTCTGTTACTCCCTGTCTTGTCCCTGACAGAATATTCTAACGCAAAGCGGTATCCTAAAGCATCCATAGGCATTGTTTTAGAGAACAATTTCCTTTCTTTAAGTACCAACAATTATACATAGCACATAAAATATAATTTTATAGCATCTGTCTGATCAATGAGCAGTGAAACTGATCAAATCTTTCCACTCTCTGTCAACCCTTGTTTAGTACAGTTAAGGATGTCTGCGTCACCAGATCGCTGTTCACAATAAAGTCTGACAACTCACCGTTCTGTAGACATCATCACTGCTGTCCTCAAACTTCTGTTGGATCCTCTCTTCCAGGAAGTAGATGCGTAGCTTGAGGCTGAAGTTCTCCTTCTTGAGGTCATTGAGGTGCTGCGACAAAGTACGGTAGCAGTTAGACATGTCAAGTCCTCGTCCTAGGGGGCATCTTCAATGCCCCTCAGCTTTGCGGCATGTCCACGCAAAAACTAGGGAAGGGACCTCAAAAAATAGGCTGATGCTATATTTCTAGAGCCACATTGTGGCATCAAACACACACACTCTCACACATATAAAACACACACACACACACACAGTCTGTTATTAAAAGGCCACAGTGAGGGCTGGAAAGCCCTGTGTGGATCAGAAGTGTGAGCAGGTTGACTCCATGGTCGGCTATGTGGCAGAGAGGACTGAGGCACAAGGTTTTTCTGACTCTGGGGAGGTATCCCAGGAATCTGTGGCTGAGAGAGGAGCAGCCTACAGGATCACAGCTTCCAGCAACATGTAAGATGATCACTCTCTTAGTTCAGGACAGAGGGGGTGAGGGGAACAGAGCCAGAGAGAGAGAGAGAGAGCGAGAGAGAGAGAAGCCACACACACCCAGGGTCTCGTTCTCCACCACCTTCAATCCCCTCTTTTTTAATGCTGTCCATCTTGAAATGACATATACGACACCAATGATAACAAATATGCTCTACATTAGAAAAGACATTTACTATGCATCTTTTGCTCTCACATAATTCGAAATACACCATTGCCTGTTCCACAATCAGAATTGATCTGTCACTGTAATAACTCATTTACAAAACATATTTGATGAAATTCATTCATGTTAAAGAGTGAAATCTTCTGAATACTTCTGAATTACACAGAATGATTCTGAGGACGGCCTAAATGAACTGAGTCGGGGTAAATGGATGGTGCACACAGGCAGGGTATCGCAGCAATGCTGCCTTCTCTGTGGACAGGATTGCATCCAGAGGGAGGTGGACTGAAACAGCAGCCACAAAGGAGCTATTTTTAGGAAGGCATCTAGAGTCCTACTGTCAGGGCCTTGAATCATAGTTCCTCTTCAGACTGTAAATATCACTAACATACAATATACTACTACGTACACGCATTGCCATTAGGCTCAATCTTAGGTATAGCTCTGTCATTCCTCTGTTTACTTCAAAAGATGCTGAACATCAGCCTTTATCAAAAAGTAATTATACCATTTTGTAGAAGTACTGGTGAGTAGTAGACCAATAATCTGCTGAGAAATGATATACCACCATTGAAAAAAAATCCTCACTGAGCTCTGCATTCAGAATTCTGGATGAGTAGGATCTTTTTTCTCGAAATGGATACATATTAAGCACACCAGCGCCCGGATGCAACCCAGTCAATGAGTGGTCAATGAAAGAAATCGACCCATTCATGGCTGAATGAGCCCTCAAGCCACCACTAGGGCCGACGTGCCTCGAATCAGAGCATCTTTTAGTGGGGTGAGCTCATCTTCAGACAGCCTGCTCCCGTCTCTGAGGATGTCGCTCACTGTTGACTTCATCCATTATGCTCTCATGTTACATCTAAATCATGCATTACAGCTGAAGTAGTGTGTGTGTGTGGGGCACTGACCCCTCCCTCTCCCCAACACAAAGCATCTAATGGGCCGATGCCTTGACAAAGGCACGCACTTAAGCCTTTGCATCCGCTCAGCACTTCCTGATGACTGCCCTGTAAAGTCTGCAGGTCGTACAGGGAGGGCAGGTAACAAGTGTGACAGACAGAGCGAGGTGAGACACACACACAAAGATCTGACAGAGAGGAGGCCGACTTCTGCTGTGATCACAGAGCTATTTTCTGATGCTTGCATCCGCATCATGTGTAGCACTCCGACAGCTCATCAACACCTGCCGTTTATACCAGAGCTAGAACCGCCCAGGAATAAGATGAAAGCAGAATGGCTTCAAACATTCCAGGTCTAGGGGGCTGTAAGGTCAACGTGTGACAAGGATAGTCCCATGCTAGGTCATCTGGGCTCTTTAGCACAGCAATGTGAGAGTTAGAAGTGAACAGCTGGTCCACTTGTACACTAACATTCAGATGAACAGGAAGAAACACTTTACAGTGCTATTTGCTATATGTGATTCCCCTCTGTCATCAGGGCATGGTCACCAAGAGAAAAAGCATGGCCACTGAAATTATGACAACCATGTCACCATCTCCCACTCTTTCATTCTCTCTATTTGTGTGTGTATAGATCAAGTAACTTTTGCAGCAGACCACACCAAGATTCAATCGGTACTGATAACTGCACTTCCCTAAGACTATCAAGCCATGGAGATGCTAGTAGAAATGCTATTTATTAAAATTTTGCAGACCGAGGAAATCCTCATTTCTCTCAAAAGTGATTGATAGATCTCTTAAGGGCCATTTAAGGTAGGCCTACAGTCCATAATGAGAGGAGCAATTTGCTGACTAATAACATTAGAATCAGAGACTGTAGCTTTAAAATATGATAAGTAAGAATAAGCACACTAAATGTCTGCAATACAAGACATGTCCATAGGGTGGTGGCAAAGTGAGCAAAGATAAACATGAAACAGAGCAATACAGAATGGAACACTACATGCATCAAAGCAGCGGTATGAATGCTAATGCATGCTAATCATATTACTAACAGAAGGAAATGTTTGCCTAAAATTAAAGAATAAAAATACTGTTTAGCCATATTTCAGCACTATCATCAGATTTATAAAAAAAAAACGGACACTAAGAGGTATTTACTTTCATTTTGGCTCAAGTAGAACAAACAGACTGTGCTTGTCAAAATCAATCTTACCTGCTCAAACTCTCTCAAGGTGTGGGGTTGCAGTGGGGGAGCATTGTCAAGCTCATCCTTTGAAAAATCTAAGGAACAGAGAAAACATAAATGGTCTATGTAAGTTTGATGACTTGCTACGTCCACAATGCAATAAAAAAAAAACACAGTTGCATGACACCTTGAATTGAATTGTGTCAGCGCCCACCTGTCATGTGACCTGCGCTCCTGGATGCATTTCCCTCCTTGTCCAAAGGCTCCGCCCTGAAACACAGGACAACAGGAAGATGAGCCGTACCACACACACCGAGGTCACAAAAACAGTCATGAGCATTACAACTAAAAAAACATATATACCGGGTATAAGGAATAATTGCATTACAGTATTGTAGAACAACATTACATGCATAATGCACAATATTGAATCAAGTCCAATTTAAAACTAGCATTTTACATCTTGCCAGTAGAAAGCCTTGCAAAGAGGATATTCATATTTTATTCAACTTTTAACACAATGCACTCATAGGGCTGAGCGATTTGAGAAAAATATCTAATTGCGATACTTCTGACAATTATTATGATTTGATTTGCGATATAATTTTTTAAAAGTCAAGCTTCTTATTTTTTATGAAAATACATTTAAATATTACTTAAATATTACTTCTTGAGCAAGACCAGGACTATTTCTGCTTGCCTTTTTTGCTGTACATGAGTCAAACTGCTGCTCATGGGACTTTTTGCAATGTTGGTGAGCCTACATGTTCATGGTGTTGCCTCAGGAAATAGCAAAATACTCCCAAATAGTCCTGAGTCTTGAGCAGAACAATTAATTGCAGCCTTTGCAATTTGCTGAATGCATTAATTCAAATTGTGATTTTGATTAAAAATCAATTAATCTTTCAGCTCTACACACTAACATGTAAAAGTTGAACGTCTTTGCTAACTATGACAGAGGGTCACATGACAGCAGTCTGGAGCTCACAATTTCCTCCCACCCAAATGGTGATGAGCAGGGTTACCATAGCAACAATCCAGAGAACTGGAAGGAGGGAAATGTCTGAATGTCTGGCTACAGTTACAGATGAACGCATCACTAAACATGCTGATGAACATTATCAATACATGCATCTATTGGCCACTAATAAAGACAGACAGGGAATGTATAATGGCTGAAGATATTTAAATAAATAAATAAATAAATAAATAACAAATAATAATAATTATATATATATATATGGTTATGGACACACAAATACAAAACAACATAATATTTAAAATTGAACAGGGAACAGATTAGAATGTTGGTCAAAATATAATAAGGAGAATAGTAATAATAAACAACAATAACAATTCAATCAATAGCCTAATAAAATAAGCAATGAAAATGATGGAAAAAGCAATAATAAAACAATAATGTCCATTCAATCAATAATATAAAAACAATTATCCTTGATTACTAGCTCTGCTTTAACCCTCTCTGATACAGTATAACCAATAACCAAAGAACACAGATATTAAAACAATAATTAACTGCATAACTACCAGCTCTTATTGTTCAACTGAGAGCAATTCTAAACATTACTGACTCTATATGAAGCATAATTTGACTCAGCTCACAGAGCAGCTGTGAGGCGTTAAAATATTTAAGATGAGAGTCCCATGTGGAACCCTGCGTTTAGGAGCTATTTTTATAACACTGACTGCGTTTACATGCACTTAAGAATCCCAGTTATGGGGCTTATCCCAGTTTTGATCATATTTGGAATATGCTGTTGAACACAGAAAAGCCTGGTTATTAATATCCCTATAGATAATAAATACTATTATTGCAGTTTCCAACAATAGAGTTCTATGTAGGCCTATGCATGTAATCACAGACACTGTGAAAATGATTAGCATCTACAGCTTAATATGTAAAGTCTGCGAACATTTAAAGGACAATAAACAGACCACAAAATTTGCAGGCAACAACAAACAAGTCCAGTCAGTCAGACATGCTGAGAGTCAGGACAGGTTACAGTCAGGAAGAGGATGATTATGTTTATGTTTCTCACACCAAGAACACACACCAAGTACACATTCAAACATCTGCTTTTTCCTTTTTATCTGACTTCCTAATTAAAACAAAAAAGTTTTTTGTCTTCCCTGGGTGTCGACAACCCTCCCCCTAAAAAGGGCCAATGAATTAGGAGCGATCTCGCCAAACAACAGAACACTTGGGGGGAACGATCTTATTGTTAAGAGAATATTGCACCAGTGGGGAGCCAATTCATCTCCATTAAGATGGACAATTGTCCCAATGCAGTGCTTGCCCTCTGACAGGCCTACCGTGTGGCTGATTAGCATTGATCCTCCACCACACTTAACTGGTGGTGATCAACTCCCTCCCTTATAGATAGATTAAAAATTTAGTCTTGGAGAGAGGTAAGTATACCCAAGTTATTTGAAAACTATACTTTCCTGCAGTCATACGAAAGCCTTCCCTAACAGAAGAAGACATAAGCGAGAGACAAAGAATATTCCAGTGCACGTTCCCTGATCTCTACAACAGTGGCTTGATCTGTGGCCATACATAAAGTAACTATTTATCACTTTGGTGTAAGATATCATTGCAGACCATAGTCAGACTCTTACTGTGTTTCTATAACAGCAAAACCATGGATAATGAGGCATTTTGTTGAAGCCTGAAACATGACAGATTTTCACATGGACTATTTTGACAATTTACAAAAGTAAGCGAGTAAACTGCTCTTAGGAATTAGGGTGGCACTTAGGAGTGAGGTTCCTGTTGTTGCAACTGCTATCTTTCTTACTCACACCCCTGCATAGTTTGAACAGCTGTTAAGCTCAGCTGCTGGAACAGTCCTGTCCTGTTATACCTCTTGTCAGACTTAAAGATGTTTTTGGCTTACTCATGTGTTACACCATATCAATATAACATCAGATTCAGAACCAAATGTAGGTCCTGGCCCATACAAAAATAAAATGATCATAAGCTAGTGAATAGTTAGCCAGTTACAGTTGTCAAATAAAAATATCATCTAAAACATAATAAGCTACTATTAGCATTTGGTAGTTGAAAGCAATTAACATTGCTTTTACCACACAGGACGTTTAGACAACAGTCAATATCTTATCAGACTTGTAGACATTAGTCTGTGAGTGCTATTGGGCAGACTGGCCAAGTAGTATGTTCAGACCTAGGAAAATTTATCTTTTAAACACCTAGGGGCACCACATGTTTAACCCTTTCAGTAACTTCAACAATCAAACATAGCCTCTAGCAGCTTGTATATTTTGTAGGCCCAGATATTTCCCAACAAATAATTATTTTCTGGGGAAATTGTGATCTTTTGCATAGACCCATGCTGAAAATGTGATTTTGTAGGTTGTTTTCTTATATCAGACAATAATGATGATGAGCCGTTCATTAAATGTAAACGTGGGTAGCCATAAAGGCCTCAATGTAGGGCTTTTGCAGCTCCGTGAAGGTATGCTGTCGGATACGGTGCAAAATAAACGACAGCGGCACACAATAGCGCGCGATTCTGTAAAAAAAAAACTGACTTGATTCATTAGACTACTGCAGTATGCGCTAAATTAATTGTAAACAACCCTCGATCTAACTAACGTATAGTCCATGATATCCATTGTAAGTCCACGTCCTTACCGCTCCGTTTCCTTCCAGGTCTGTTCCTCGGAATCGGCCCAGTCCATACTGAGAGGGTAACCTTGCGCGGTACCCCTCGAATTTACATCATCCATGCATGGGTCCGTTTATGCATTTCTTTGGCATTGGAAACAAGATTGGTCCGAATGACAACCATTTTTTGCATTCGTCAGTTGCTAGAGGTAGATCCAAAATGCAATCACTGGAAGATGCTGCTGCCGTGGTTGAAGATGCGGTGCCGTATTGTTTCACGCGGCACCTCAGCCCCCCCTTCGGAGCAATTACGACAGCGGTGTGAAGTTGCACGCGGACCTACAGCTGTCCTAAATCAGAAATATCTTGCAGTTACGGTTTCATCTTTTTGACCCATTTGTAGTGTTCAAGTGCATTTTATTTTATTGAAGATCTATTGACGTGGCAGGTTAGAAATCTCCCAACATGAATTCCTGTTACATCTGATGCTGAGCCTGATAAAGGCTATAGGATATTGTTTTAAATAATAGCCTATAAGAATACAATTATTGTGTATGCTGCATTGTCAGTAGCACAAGCAATCTGGCATTTGGTTCATTCCTGAATCAAGGACGTACAAAATGACCACAACTTCACAATAGGCTTACAAATGTTTTGCTTAGGTTAGTCTAGGACTACTTGTCCTGAAAACTTAGATCATGTTATGTTATCATATGTCATGAACTAATCAATGTGAAATGGAGCAAGCTGTAATATCTTCAATGAGCACTAGATGTCAACCAAAGCTTTAGGCCTACATGTTTTGCCAATAAACTCTCATAGTGACTTAAATCTTTCAGATTGCAGTTCATGGACACATTTTTGTTGTTGTTGTTTTGCAGTCTGACAACACAAGTATCTGCACATAAGCAAGATGTGACCTCTAATTGTTTTCAAAATGACATCTCCATCTACACTAGGGCTTCACCTATGTCCATGCCTCTTGCATAAGTGCACTTCCCAAAAACCACACGGGGGGCATGCAAATTGGTTTTGGTTTATAGACCAAGTATACATGCGTACACAAGGAATTTGGTCTCTGCATTTATCCCATCCGTGAATTAGTGTGCACACAGTGAGGTGAAGCACACACTAACCAGCTTGCTGCAGTGGCGCTCAGGGAGCAGTGAGGGGTTAGGTGTCTTGCTCAAGGGCACTTCAGCCAGTGCTCAACCACTTCCCCCACCCAAATTTTTCCTACTGGCTGGGGATCGAACTGCAAACCTATCAGTTTCAAGCCCAAAGCTCTAGCCTGTAGGCCATGGCTGCCCCTAATGACAGGCTGTCCATGCCTCCGTAGCATCAGAGATGACCTAGAATATGGGGGTGGCTGTTGGGGGTCTCCTTTTCCATTATTCAGCCTGGGCCAGTGCCTCCAGCTTTGGCTTTGGTCTCAGGGCACCTGCTGTCCCTGAACTTGTCCCTTGTCTTTTAACTATGACAAATAGCTAAATTAAAGCCCTGGCTCTCATATACTGACTTAGAAACTGTAATCCATGCTTTTGTTACATCTAGGCTGGACTATTGTAACTCTCTGTATTTAGGTCTGAACCAATCTACCTTTGCTAGACTTCAGTTAGTCCAAAATGCACCAGCTAGGCTTCTTACTGGAACAAAGAAACATGCTGGCCCAACTCCACTGATTACCTGTCAAATACAGAATTCACTTTAAAGTTTTACTTTTTGTTTTCAAAGCCCTAAATGGAATATGTGATCTTTTAAGTCCCTTCTAGGCCACTGAGGTTTTCCTCACAACATCTTCTCTCAGTCCCAAATGCAACCCTAAAAACTAAAGGTGATAGGGCTTTTTCTGTTGCCGCCCCTATACTCTCCCTATCTCCCTATAATCTCCCTATAGAAATTAAGTCCCGTCCTACCATCAATAGTTTTAAATCAAATTTAAAGACCCATCTATTTTCTTTGGCCTATAATGTCCATTCATTTCCCCCTTTGTTTGTTTATTTATCTTATTTTCTATTTCTTTTCAGCATTATATTAACTGGCATCTTTAACTTTACTGTACATCTTTCTCTAGGCCTATAGTAGTAGTAGTTTCAGTAACGATATGTTCTTTTATCTACAATCATAATCTGTTTATTATTATTATTATTATTATTATTATTATTATTATTATTATTATTTTGTGTTTTCATTTATTTTTTGTTATGTTTTTACTGTATTTATTTTATTTCTGTGGGCACCTTGGGTCAATTACATTGCGTTTAAGTGTGCTATATAAATACTGTAAATTGACTTGACTTGGCTCACACAGAGACACCATGTGCATTTCAAGTCTGCAGAGGACAGCTTCTTTAGGGTCTGTCAGCCCTGCCCTGCCCTGGCCTTAATATCTTGTCATGATGTATCTGTTTTTTTTTTTACAGCAAATTAACTCTCATGATGATTTCAAAAAGGACTAATGGATGATGGTTTCTCATTCGTTAATGTGATGTTGAAGTTACATAACCACTTCTTGCTAACATCCTGACTGATGACCGCTTTAAGAGTTGATCCCGTGGTTCCTTGTGTTGTTGTGCTCATGCGTAACAACAGTCATCAAGCAGATGCTCACATTTTTGAACATTGTGTTGAAATTTGAGTTACTGACTGCAGTGACAAAGGCATTTTTCTACAGATACAGAATAATAGACACCTGTTGCCAGTTTAGGTCAGTTCAGGTCTTTGGCGAGGTATCCATGGCGAGTATAATTGTAATGAGAATGTGTAGTCCAGTGCACGGATGAGGAAGAGGGGGCTTGTGATTTGCAAAGAGCACCTCCCTCTTCTTAATGACCTTGAAAAGGTCAGACACTGGATTTGTGCATCGTCACTGGCAATGTGCTCCAAGCGCATTAGGCTGCCACAGGTTTCCATGTAGTGGACAGGTGACTACAGCGTCTGGTGAGTCACTTAGAATTAGGCCACCAGGCAATTTATAAAACCCCAGGTGTAAATATCATTTAGTAACAGTGGTGTAGTCTATGTGATACGCAGGACTACGCAGCATCACCATCTCAGTATACCCACTAAAAATAGGCAAGGGGTAGGCATTTGGGGCATATCACAGTATTCTCACTAACTACTACATCACAGTATACACTACAGCTAACTATATACTACACCATTGTTTAGTAATATGCATATAACCACAGATTCTGTAACATTCTATTCTTTTGTGTCTAATAACACAACATGAGCAAATGAAGCAGACTAAACAGAATGTCTTACCTTTTCCTTTAAGAAAGTGAGGCATTGCCAAACATCATAGTTTGTGATTTAGTAATGGAGACAAGTTAACATGTTTTAAATGCAAAAGACCCTTGAAAATTATTTTGAGGTAACTTTATTATATATAAAAAAACATATATATATATATTGTGGTGCTACTCAGACACACTTCTAGATAACTTTAATAAATCCTACTTAGGACTACTGCTACTGATGGTACTGATGGTGATTTTGGATCAAACAATGCAGGCCGTCTCGCTGCCTTTGTTTGGGACAGAACTGGAACTTGGGCCTCGTCCCTCTGGTTTCTTCTCCAGCCGGGTCTTCTCTTGTTCTGTCGCCTCATGGCAGCTGTGTCTCCTTGTCACAGCTGCCTCCTCTCTGCAGCTCTCTTCATCATCTCCTGGAGGTTTGGGGCCAAGAATCAAGTCTAAATGAGAAAAGGAGAGATGAAACACTGCTCTGCATGTCCTTGTTAAAACGTGTTGTGGTTAATCATGTGAGGTTAGAGTTTATTAAGCAATGTTAGGATGCATTTAACATATTGTATAACTGTAGATGAGGCTGGTCTACAATAGCCCAAAAACAAATCAGCACATAATATGTTTTAAAGGGTGTGTGTCTGTGTGGGTTTACATGCAACAGAACATCATGCTAACACAGACAGGCATGCAATGTTTTTCTCTGAATACATTTTGGCTTAGATCAGCATTTTTTGGGTTGTCAAGGTAATCTTCCAGTTTAAAACAATCAATGCCGATGCTTATTGTTTTTTAATGAGCTAGTGGTGCCAAATGACTACCAAGTACAGTATAACTGCTGGAAGAGACACAGACACATTGGAGCACTAAAGGAATGTCTTATCCTTTTGATCTCGGTTCGCTGTGTTATCAATCACATGCACAACATGAATGATGAGGGAGGGTTAAGGGTTAGATTTGGCAGTTTTTCACAAAAGACGTTTTTTCACAAAAGACGTTGTGAAGTTCCAAAAGAATGGGTCGATGGATTGTACAAAACACCTATGGATAACTTCGCACCTGCCAGGTCATGCATCAGGTCCATGATTAGATGTCCCACAATGGCGTAAAGAGCCACTACCACCAGAACCATTGCCACCAGTATGTATAGCACACGGTGGGGCAGACTGATGGCATCTCGTGGAGGAGGGATGTAGTTAATAAAGTCAGTATGTTCCTTGTCCATAAGTACCTGAGGGAGAAGCTGTCTGGAGTAAAACATCCTTGACATTTTTTTTCGTGAGGGGGGAAGTCATAAGGGGAAAATATGTGAAAAAAATGAACCCCTATAAAGTGCACTCATTTGGAGGTATGTTCATCTAGTTAGATCATCATATAACAGTATGAAGAAAGGACAGCACATATGAGGAACATTTGCTGGGAATAGAATGGGTATACTGCAGATGACAGCATTAAAGGCCTGGTACAGAAAACTGGATATCACAGCACTCCAAAGACACGGTCTTGATCTGATATGAAGAATATAAAGAAGCTTAACATTGTTTTAATCAGACCTCCAATGCAGTAGGACATTTATATTTGAGAAGTTAATCCTTTAGCAACAGAATGAATCTGCAGCTCATTTGTTGGGTTGGTAAGCTTTGTATGGTTGCCTGAACCACAGACACATCTCTAGGAAAGACAATGAATGGTCTATGTGGTTAATGAGGTTAATGTGTCTGGATTAGAGGATTACTACTTGAATAGTCAGTATAGCAGCTGGTTTTCGAACAGGATTCCATCCCTGAATGACTATCAGAAGAAAATACAGCATATGCAGTGAAACACAGACCAACAAATTGAGGTTGTGTGTAGTGTATTAAGTCATAGTCTTACCTTCCCATTTAGTTTTTTCCCTGTCATCCATTGCAGTGTAATCCATTGTTATTGTAGAACTAAAGTCTAACTACCCCCTCAAAATGAGGGGCGCCTAAAATGTATTGCATCATTCATTCATCCTCATAGATCCTCATCCTCCCGACCCGCCTTCATCATCTCAGATAGAAGCCATGCCCACTCAAAAATAGTGATAACTACGTTGAAGGTGACAATAAATATCATTATTGGGTGTAGCATGTTGTCAGAGACGTGCAGCCTGTCTTGGACTAAATGACCAAGAGAAGACTAAATCGGTGTGGAGTTTGAGAAGGTACAGTTGTTTTATCTGAGTGGCAGTCACTCTCATTGGGTGCTTTCAATGAGGATGCCCTCCCCTTAGTCTGTATGCATTAATCAGCCTCTCCAGTATCCTGCACTGAACCTTCATCTTCTTTCAGTCAGAGACTGATGCATGTCTTCAGTAACACCATTGGGTATGTAACAACTTTATCCTAAGAGGAACTGACTCCTCTGGGAATATACTAGCATCACATGGTCAATAAAAGATTTAGTAAAACTTGTGTCTATGTTTTGGGTGGCAGAAAATGGCAGGCTGTCAAACTGAACCAGTACAAATGTGTAGTTGCACAGTCCACTCAACTTCATTGGGAAAATTGACTAGAATAGGAAATGTTGCAACAATAATTCAGTGAAGGTATTTGCTGCATGTTCATATTTCTCTCTTCTGTCACTTGTGACTGTAAAAGGATTACATAATAATGAATCCCCATTGCTCACCAGCTAATTACTTAATAAGATCAACTCCAAGTAATACTGTCCAAAGCGTCTTCTGCTCAGTGTCAGTCTGGCACATAGAAGTCCTGTTGTTGAGCATGTCCCTGAGACAAGTGGCATACTTAGATAAACTACAGCACATCAATTAAGCAGTCCTCCCAAATCTTTGTTGCTTCATATTGGGCCTAGTTGTGATCATTTACAGTATTAGTTTCATCTATGTAAAGGTGTTTCTATATAAAAAAAAATGGGATTACATCAATAGTGTTTGTGTTTCTTTAAGGAGAACTTATGGTCAGACAGTGAGCTTCTTCATGCATATGATAGTCTCTGAAAGCTGTTTTGAATTTACCCACGAAATTCAATATTAACAATAAAGCCATTAAAACTAGACCAATGAAAGTTGGTGAAAACTATATGAAATCCCCATCTTACCTATTCAAAGTTGGGATAATTTAATAGAGACCAAACTTTCCTTTTTTCATCTTCCTCTGTTTTTATTTTATCCAAAGACAGATACAAATGTGTCTCACTCTAAAAGACACAATAATAAAACAATGATGGTTAAAAACAGCATTATACTACTTACCAACAAAAACACTGCTGGATAGCGTCTCTCTGAAGGAAAATGCTTTATAGCAGAGTGTCCCAGAAATAAGGATAATACAGCAAACAATATGAAAGTGATCAAAAACACTCTTTAGAAACGGCTGCCCTTACAGGTACTGTTGGCAGCTGACTACATGACAGGGGCGATGAATGGGGGCTGTTTGTTGTCCTCCAGACTAAGCGAACTGAGGGAGACCAGAGCAAGAACAGCCACAGTCATGATGATGGACATGCCAAAAGTGCCATGTCTAACAATGCACATGATTACAGGGGGCATAAGTCTCTGCCGCACCAGATGTGTAATCTCTCTTTACATCCCTCCTCCGCACTCTACTAAGCCTGCTGCAAGCACACACATCAACTTGACTGGATGTGAATGTATATGATCTGATCTTAATAACAAACAAACACACATACAATTGCAGCCAAGGAGGAACCACTATATCATACACTTTACATATATACAAACAACAGATGATGCAAAAACATAACATTTTACTCTGACACATTTCGATAGTTTTTGTTGTTTATCACTTAGCTCGTTGTTTGTTAGCTAGCTTATGAATTTTATTAACGTGCTTTCAGGAACAACATGATATCTGCAATTGCCATCAGACTTGCCAACTATACGGTCTCTGCTGTGACTCCTTGGTATAAGTTTTCAGTGTCATAGAGATAGAGTTTTACAACCCCAAAACAGAAAAAGTTGGAATGTTGTGTAAAATGCAAATAAAAACAGAATGTGATAATATACAAGTCTCGTAAACCCATATTTAGCAGCAAAAAAAGACACAGACAACATATCAAATGTTGAAAATGAAAATTTGGACTAGGCCTATTTCATGGAAAATATATGTTCATTTTGAATTTGATGCCAGCATGTTTTAAAAAAAGTTGGGACGGGGGGCAGCTGTGGCCTACTGGTTAGCGCTTCGGACTTGTAACCGGAGGGTTGCCGGTTTGAACCCCAACCAGTAGGAACGGCTGAAGTGCCCTTGAGCAAGGCACCTAACCCCTCACTGCTCCCCGAGCGCTGCTGTAGCAGGCAGCTAACTGCGTCAGGATTAGTGTGTTCTTCACCTCACTGTGTGTTCACTGTGTGCTGAGTGTGTTTCACTAATTCACAAATTGGGATAAATGCAGAGACCAAATTTCTCTCACGGGATCAAAAGGGTATATATATATATATATATATATATATATATATATATATATATATATACACATACTTAGGAGGAATGTTTCACAACTAATTAGGGTAACTGGCCACATGATTGAAAAAGAGCATCCCAGAGAGGCAGGGTCTCTTAGAAGTAAAGATGTAGGGGTATTCATCACATTCAGCACCCCATGCAGAA
Source organism: Alosa sapidissima (assembly GCF_018492685.1). Taxonomy (NCBI): domain Eukaryota; kingdom Metazoa; phylum Chordata; class Actinopteri; order Clupeiformes; family Clupeidae; genus Alosa; species Alosa sapidissima. The sequence continues at coordinate 37,257,811 of NC_055957.1, forward strand.
CTGTGTGTGAACTCAGCACGTTTCTTGGATTGCACAGTGCACACACAGAGCAGACACTTGTGCTGAGCGTAGGCCTACAGTTCAAGACACAAGCAATATGTCAATGGAGTGAAAAATTCAGCTGCATTTGGTGATACTAAGTATGATCAGATGTCTTCAACTGAAATACTGGGACATTTTTCTTCCCTCAAGCTCTCTTACGGACTGGCCTGCTGTTCTGTTGATGGAAATGGAATCCTTAGACTGGCTGGGAATGTTCTTGCTCCTGCTGCTGAAAGTACTCACAGTAGAGTCCCCGCACCTCCTCTACTTCATCCTCCCCGACAGAGGGGGACAGTGTGTCTGTGGGCTGAGGACACTCCCCATGCCTCACCACGTCTACCCAATCCTCCACAAACGTATCCCCGTGCACCTCGCAGATGTTGTGCAGGATGCAACAGGCCAGCACCATGGTGGGCACCACATCTAGCCCACAGTCATTGCGCTTATGGAGGCACTGCCAGCGTGCCCGCAAGCGCAACAGTGCCACATCGAGGACACTGTGTGCACGCAGGAGCCTCCGGTTGAATGTCTGCTGGCTGGCAGTGATCTGCGGCCGCTCCGGGTAGCATTTGAGCAACCAGCTCCGCAAGGGGTACCCAGCGTCCCCCAGCATCAGGTAACCGAGGGGCCGTCCCATGAAGCTCCTGGGAGGGCTCGGCGCAAGGCCACCTTCACAGGCCTGCGCCCAGAGGGTGGAGTTCTGCAGGATGGCCGCGTGCTCCGTGCTGCCAGGAAAACCTGCGCAGACGTCCCAGAAGTGCCCGAGGCCGTTGACGGCAGCTTGCATGACCACAGACAGCCAGCCCTGTGAGTTCCAGTAGCTGTCCGTGTTGCTGGAGGGGGCGATGATGGGCACGTGGAGGCTGCCCAGGACCCCCACGCAGTGTGGAAAGCCCCAGCGTGTCTGGAAGAGCTTTGCGGCATCCTCAAGCTCCTGCTCACTGGGTGTGCACAGGTACAGAGGCTTGAGCAGCACCACGATGGCGTGACAGACCTCCCTGACACACTTGCAGACCGTGGAGCGGCCCACCCCAAACAGCTCACTGATGGTGCGGTACTCAACGTTGGTGGCCAGGCGCCAAAGAGCCACAGCCACACGCTTCTCCAAGGGCAATGCAGGCCGCAGACGGGTGTCCTGCCGGGTCAACCGCAGTTTCAGCTTGCCACACAAGAAGAAAAAAGTTTCCTTGCTCATACGGAACTTCTCCAACCAATCAGCAGGCTGGAACTCACGCATGACCACACGTTCCCACCAGTCAGTGCTCTCAGTGTTGCTCCAGACACGTGTAGGGATTGGACAGGAACAACTCTGACTGCTCTGAGTAAGGAGCATCTGGTCAGGGGGAAAAACAGCAAACACAATGAGACGTACTTTATAGACTTACTGGACATCTAAGGGTCTAATAGCCCATATCAACACAGACTTATAATAATGGAGCTTATTTGGTGTCACTTCAAACATGTTTCAGTTCAGTCGTATTATGGTAACCCTGCTATTAGTATTCCTTTACACCGTGTGGCACAAACTTTTCCAGCAGACCATGCTAAAATGTCTATCACAGCTCTTTGGCCGTTTGTTGATGAATGACCTATCAACTGTACGTTCTAGATAAAATAGTGTAAGCTATCCCTGCTGGGAAAAAAACAGCTTGTTTGACCACCCTATGATGGTTGAAAAGCTAGACCAGCAAAACTCTTGCAAAAACATATCTTCAGCTAGTTTACCCAGCTAAAGATGGTAATTCAGCTGGTTTTGCTTGTCGTACCATCTCAAGCTGATCATTTCAGTTGATGCTGGTCTACACTGCTGGTTTAACTGGCCATGCCAGCTTATCTTGGTCATTCTAACAAACCAGCATGACCATCTTACACCAACAATGTCAAGCTTGGCAGGCTGGTCACCAGCATGACCATCTTACACCAGCTGTATCCCTCAAGACAGGCAGGTCACACCAGCATGACCAGCTTCCTCAGATGGTCACGCCAGCACGTCCACCTGGCAAAGATATATACTGACAGTATATATATCTATGTCCACCTGGTGGCCTAACCAGCTAGCTGCTACACCAGCAAAGACCAGTAGCAACTAGACGCCTAGCTAAAACCAGCCATTTTTTCCAGCAGGGTTGTCAGGAAAAAAAAAAAACCCATTAGAGTGAAACTATCATACCATCAGGGTCCTCTTCTGCTTCTGTAAAAAATATTGCCTGAGCCGTGATCGTCTCTGGATTTCATTCCGTCTTTCAACATTCACACTGTTAAGATCTCTTCGACGCTTCATTAGCAAATAGGTTAGCATAAACAAAAGTGGTCTCTGTGCATTGTTCTCCTCCATTTGTACAGCTACGTAACCGAATGATGCTGATCAAAATTGAGATACAGTAGGGTGCATATCGCTACATAGCATAGCACAGCAGCAGCGGCGAACTTAAGTCTGGCTGGCTAAGTTTGTTATTGTAGCGAAATTGGTAATCGCGATGACTTCCTTCCTGGTGTGTCATGGGTGGGAGGGAGGGAGAGGGCTGGTCAGAACAAGTGTGGAACGAACTGACCTGAAACTGAAGCAACGTGTGTGCCGTAACATTACAACAATTCTCTATCGTTAATGATTTTACGCTCGTGACTTTTGACTGTACATTGACTTTAAATTGCAGCCATGCCCCACCCGAGTTGCACAGTAGTTCCAATCAATCCATCTGCTCTGTGTCACCTAACGTTAACGTTACTGCTAAACTGAAATTAAGTCACACTTTTCAGTCTTAACGAAATCAGTTGATCAGGAATCACTGCTAGCTGTATGGGGTTGCATTATAAAATTATAAAATATCAGTTAGCACGACTGACATGATCAAATCATTCAGTCAGCAAAAGAAAGCAGCTGTCACCATAGAAACATGTCGCACATATTCAAAACTAGTAATGTCCACGCGATATTACCCAGAAAACCTTTCGATCTGTGAACAACAATCGGCAGGCAGGCGCCGTCTGATGTAGGGAGAGTCGATTTGCAAGCAGTCTGCACACAGGAAAAGGAGAGGCAGTTACAAACTTTACAAACAGCTGGTATGTAAAATAAGAAAATACTTAATAAAACCAAGTAAGCGTCAACATCTTTGGATTAATTTGATTCAAAACACAATATCGACGGACGTTAGACATGTTGCTGTACATAAAACTGAACGGCTTCGTCGTGTGTGTCTTCATGAATTTACTACAGTAAACTATCCTTGCTAGCCAGCTAACTATATCCTTGAAAGCTCATTCACTTCGTGAGCGTTTACGTTAGACAGGCATTGGACAGTACCTGTATGCATAACACCTTTGTTTTGATAGTTAGTTAGCCATTTATTGGAATACACTGGCGACCTTAACTTTGGAACAAGGGGTTCTAACTTTAGTTGAAGCACGGACTATTAGCATCAACCTCGACATTACCGGACGGCTGCTTGATCTCTTACGTTAGGTATCGCGAGCTAGCATAGGTAGCCAATTTTTAATAGATAATTGGTGTAGTCGCTAACGTTAGCTTGTAATGGTACTTTTGCTTTCATGTCTGTTTTTGTTACCTCAGGGACATGTCTGGTCAGTCGTGACTGTTTACTATATCTTATTCCAAGTAATCGCTGATTGATTGCTTGTGTGTTATGTTGGATTGCTCATTATCTCATGCTAGTTTTCTTGACCTGTCGTAATGCTAATCTGACGTTGTTTGTAGCGCGGATATAGGAAGTTTTACGGTAGTTTTTTTGTTTTTTAGCCCGATGTTACGACGGTCATAATCATTTTTTTACAGTCTATGTTCATAACATGTGAAGGAGGACATACATTGTGGTTTCAATCCTCTTACTCAACTAACGGAAGAAATTGCATTGTATTTGTTACTATAGCACACCTCATACTGTAGTCAGTCTAATGCGCTCAATGACAAAATGAGTTGGCCTAAACATAACATAAAAGCCAGATTCCAGATTGACAAACAGACCATCACACTCATTAGATATTATTCCTTCATTATTTCAAATTTACAATGGTCTTACACTAATTATTTGAACTGAACTGAACATTGCATTTTTTGGAAAGACAGTGTTGCATTACATTGAATTGCATTAAGCTTACATCGTCTGTTGGCAGTATTTTAGCATTGCTAGTGATTTTGTTAGTTGTTGGCAGAACGTGTTAACAAAACGAACAACAAATGTAAGAATTAGATAAAGATATTTGAAAATGCTGTAGAAATTAATGTAACATTATCAATATGACTGGTTTCACACTAGGAAGGCATAGATACAGTCGGTTAAGACGTTCGGAAAGGTTACCGCCCCCCACGAGTGGGAAAGCATGCTAACCTCACATAATAGAAGTCAATGGGCGAACTAGCTAACAGTTAGACTTTATACATTCGTTTTACATTCAGGTGGAGTTCTGCTTGTTTCTGAACACAATAATTTGAAGGAATTGTGTTTACTTAACTGCCCAGTGTATGCTAACAACTTAATTCACCTTCGATTGCCCAATGTTGACGACACATTTCTCTGGAAGCTATATTCAATGGTAGCATCATTAGGTTGCTAACTTTATATCGTCAGTGTAGCATAACCAACTGGTACACATTACTTGTTAAAACTATTCCCACGGCCATTGTAGGGAATGTGCATTCATGTGAGAATAAATTCAGATGCAACTTACGAGTATGTGATGTTAAGGCAAAAGGGTTAGCTTGCTAAACCGAGCTACACAGTCCGGCCATTGAAAGCAGTTATACAATGAGTACACTCGAGACAGTTCTGGCCGTTTAACTGGAATTAGCAAAATGAGGGAACTTAATGTTACCCTTAACCTCCTTGACACACAGATAACTCTCAGTTGAGACGTGTTTGTGCCGTTTAGTGATGTTTGCTAAAAGATTTAATATTTTTATAGGTGCTTTCTGTACTCAAGCCGGTGCACCTCCATTACAACATGCAATCGAAACGAATGTTTTCCTCCTCGGGTCAGCCACGGTAACCACGGCAACTGGGGGCGTTAACAACGATTATGACTAGTTGCCGACTGTATGTTGTGTGCACATATCTTATTGAATGGTGGTAGTAGGTGCATTTAAATGTGTGGTTTATTATGGGAATGCAAAACAGGGATTTATTGGCCATTTGTTTGGCTCAAATGTCTGAAAAATATTTTCACTCTGTCTTCTTGAATACTATATGTTCAATAAGGACTTGATGTAACTCTGTGTATGCTATGTGGGTTAGAACTTGGAAAGAAGAAAATATTTTTTGCCATATATGTTTCCTTAATGTAGACAGTTTGAGGAATGGTTTTTTTTTTTTGTTTGACTTGGACGAGAAAGATAAGGACCCTGTTGTTGCAGCATGTGAACAGAGAGTCAAGGTTATCTGTCAAATCTCTAGATATGCGACACCCTTCAGCTATGCTAATATGCTCATGTGATGTACATCATGCATTATGATAGACAAAGGGTAGCCAACTTGTCCCCCCTTTATAACACAAAAAACAAGAAGGAATACCAGCATAATAGTACTGTGCTTACCTGGAGCTGGCAGCTTGTGTGCATATATTATGTACATGTTGTGCATGATATGGAATATATGTGCATATATTATGTACATGTTGTGCATGATATGGAATATATGTGCATATATTATGTACATGTTGTGCATGATATGGAATTGATGATTTTTTTTGTTACATAGTGTCACCCAAAACCACATCAGCCTAGAAAAAATGTACCTGAATTGGTGAACTAGCCCACTATCAACAAGCTCTCTAGTAAAAAAAAAAAAAACGTTGAAAAACTCTACCGTAAACCATCTTATGAGCGTGCAGAAAATATTCAGTCTGATGACTTGACGCCGTTGCCAGCTAGGTAACATTGATTAGCTCACTATCTCAACAAACGGTAACCTGGTATCTGAACAAACAAACCTGCGATAAGCAAATCATTCATTTCCTAATGCAACGTATTGTTTAGATTTGTGTAGGATTGTCAGTCCATCACCAGCATCTTGGCTGCATGTCTGTAGGTTTTGTTTTAATTGTGTGTTGGCTTGTGAAATAACTTGTATTTTTGTGCTAGCAAATTAGCCTGTCTCAGAAGCTAATGTGTCAGGTTGTACAGTCTAGAGAGCAAGATAACTGTATGTTTGGTGTTGTAAGGCACAAGGTTCTGTAAAAGCTCTGTTGATATTTGTTGATATTTATTCTGTCATGTTTACATGTTGACTTATGTGTGTCTTATAGTTACAGCAGCAAAACTGATGTATATATATTTTTTTATATCAAATTCAAGTTTTCTCCAATAACCCGTAAAGCCATGGACCAGGAGTATGAGAGCCGGCTGTTAAGACAGATCAACATCCAGAATGACAATGCCAGCCCAATCGTAAGACATTACCTTCCTAAAATGTGTTTCCCTGTTGTATGTAGTCACTTTCTGGGTGGGGAAAAGCACTTGTTTTTAGGTGAATCCTCCCACCCAATATTGGCTTATAATAGACAGATACTGACTACTCCCAAACAGATGGACTGCAGTATCAGTGTAATGCCGGATGATTCTGATGACCTAATACAGAAATCTTTAACAGGGGATCCTCAGAGTTAGTGCAGGTGGTACCCTAAGTTATTTGATCCCAATTTTTTTTCTTGCAATAGTTACAAAAACGTTGTCCACAGATGTATAAATCTCTCAATTATTATATTGGTATTACTATTATAATGGTGTTGCACTGGTTTAGTGAGCAACACAATATATCGGGCAATATTGGGTCACTTAGGTCCCTGTCACCTTTTTATGTACTGTATCAACTGTTTTTGAATAATTTCAATATAAATCTTAATTCACCAATGTTCCAGAATGTCACACAATGCATTAATTCATTAATTAAGCAATATGCCCCGAAAGGCCGTAGGTTACACTGGTTCTAAGCTAAGGGGCGTTGTTTGGCACGACGCGCTAGCGGAGTGCCTAAAACCCCCCTTAGCTGTTGTAGAATCAGTGTAACCTACGGACTTGAGTAGCTTATTGCTTTTTTCTAAAACTGTTGCTATAAATACCTGGCAAAGTTTCAGAAAGTAAAGGCAAAGCAACGAGAAATGTAACGATTTATTCGTAGATAATCATTCTTCAGCCAAGAAATATATTTCCTCTATCTGAATGGTTGCCAAGCAATATCGAGACGCAGCTACTTGAACTTTTGTATCATTGTAGCGCAGTAATATAGAACGGAATGCGGTCAAGGTGTATGTTTGTGCTGGATTTTACAACAGCGTCAAACGTGATTCAGCCAATCACAATCAAGGACCGGAACTATCATTTTTAGAAACAGATTTTTTTTATAGCACAGCTCCATCATGCATGGAAAAAAAACGTAAGAGTGAAAATCTGTGTCCCTAGTGGTTTCATTCCTGTTGAAAAGTGATTTGGAAAACCTCTCCATGAAGAATTCCAATCATTTTGCTCAGCGGTAGGAAGTGGAAAAAAGCAGAGGCGCACTCAAGGGCTTGAGATAATGGAGACATTGATAATGGGCTAAGCCCGAAATGTTTGTTTCCTAGTTTTTGTCACTGTTAAAACCTCGGCTTTCAATACAAATTGTTTTAGTATCAAGCCCTTGAGTGCGCCTCTGTTTTTTCTACTGTAATACTCAACTTTTGGAGTTCACTCACCAAGCAAAACAATACAAACTTAAGGCGCAGACGCTGATTCGCCATTGTTCCTCAGCAGTAGGAAGAAAAACAGTAGGGGCCAATGAAATTACTTTCCCTCCCAAAATGTAGTGATTACACGTCACAATGCCAATGACTTTATCAACACATTTTTTGATGTCCTCACCCTCTGTATTGTCCTACCTGCAGAAGATGACTGAGGTCATGAGGGCGCTGACGCCGACCAACTCCCCTCTCTCCTCTCCCAGTAAGCATGGGGACCGGTTCATCCCGTCTCGAGCTGGGGCCAACTGGAGTGTGAATTTCCATCGCATAAATGTGAGAATGTAGTTCTAATCTAATCAGCATCAAACTGGGATTCATCCAGTCCAGTGTCTGAATGTGCAATATGCCGCCTCTGTTTTACCATGGCCCTTATTTTGTTTGTTTCCAGGAAAATGAGAAGTCGCACAATCAAAACAGAAAGACAAAAGATGGCACATCAGACAACAGCAAGGGTAACACTGATAATTCTTAATTACTGTCATTTATTTATGTTTTTTTGGTCACACTTACAGTCTTTTGTACCTCTGACAACAGAAGAAAGTGAATCAGTATAATCATCAGAAAGATGGCAGTGCTCTAATGTATGTAATCCATGCTATAAAGAGTAGAAGAATTTCTTCAGGCTCGCCAGCAATGAAATACTCTCCTGTGGAACAGTGAAATGTGTTCTGGCCCCCTCCATCGGATCCAAATTATCGTTCTTGGGCTCTAATTGTGCAGATGCGTCTGTCCTTGCTTCAGCATGGTAACCACGGCAACACATGCTGAGGCTTGTATGAATAGTTTGAGCTCGCTCACCTTTTTTCCTCTGGCGGTCTCCACTGCTGTCTCTTCTCCTCCTCTGTGATTGCCACTGTCTCACTTACTCCATATTCACAAGATGTATTAGCCAGGGGGAAAAAAGAAGCCATGTGATTTCTTTTAGTTGGTTTTTCAGCTATGTCTGGTGCAGAAGAAAGAATCACAACTCACAAGCATCACCAATGCTTAGCAGATGTGTCTAGTGTTAAACCTTACCCAGTGTTGTAGCGTGTTGACTTTTAATGTGGTGTGAGGGCATTACTGCTGGTATCATTATTAGTTGTCTGTTTAATCATTGATTTCTCATATCAGTTTGGAGTTGTGTTTGAAATCTACTGAAATATCTTGCACACATCACATATTGCAATGACAGAGCATCATGGTACATACTGCTGGTGTGTTTTAACTCTGCTTGTTAGCTGTAGTTGATCCCCCAGTGGGGTTTCACTCTGCTTTATCTCACGGTGGTGTCTTGGTAACTGTATGGGTCTGTGGTCTGGTTCCTACAGCAGACGGCCTGGCGTACTCTGCCCTGCTGAAGAACGAGCTGTTGGGCGCGGGCATCGAGAAGGTGCAGGACCCCCAGACAGAGGACCGCAGGCTACAGCCCTCCACCCCAGAGAAGAGAAGCCTCTTCAGTGTGAGTAGGACCTGCTCTTTAAAAATCATCTATTTCTTGCAACTCTTAACTCTCTCTCTCTTGTGATTTTTTTTTTTTTTTTTTTTTGTGTGGCTTTCTTGATCCTATCAGAAATGTCCTTGAGTATATTACAGTGAAACAAAATGCTTCAGCTTCAGACAATTTGATATCTCTGTTTACAGTATCTTTTAGTTTTTGTAATCAACCTTTAAAGTTAGTTGTGTGTGGGTCACGGATGTTTTTTGAAGGTGGCTATGCCTTTTCCTTTAACAGTATTCCCTCAGTGCCAAGCGCTCCCTACCAGATGATGGTAACAGTGTATCGCCATACTCTTTGTCACCTGTCAGCAGCAACAGGTAACTTGGCATTTTATGTGTTTTATTTCTCATCAATTTTCTTTTAATAGGAACACTTTTCTAAGAAGCACTAGAAAAGGACCTCTCTTGAACTGTTTGACTCCTTACAAAGGCTTGATGCTGAAATGCGTCACTCCATGACAATAAAGCCTTTTTAATTGTTTAAATGAGAGAACCTTGGAGTTTGCTTTTTGGTTTTAGTTCTCAGACCTCTCAATTCTTGTTGCCTATCCTAGTCAGAAATTGTTGCGGTCACCAAGGAAACCGACTCGAAAGATCTCAAAGATCCCGTTCAAGGTGCTGGACGCTCCTGAACTGCAGGACGACTTCTACCTGAACCTTGTGGACTGGTCCTCCCTCAACGTACTTAGCGTAGGCCTGGGCACCTGTGTGTACCTGTGGAGTGCCTGTACCAGCCAGGTGTGTATGGGAGCTAGACGTGGACAAGCCTGTGTGTGTGTGTGTATGTGTGAAGAATTAAGTGGTTATCATAGTAGCACAAGTGGTAGATTGGTCGATTGTGTCCAATAATGACAGAATGGGTGTCATTGCAAACGTTAATGTTGGGAAAAGTGTATTGATTTGAGTTAAGCTTGGATTGACTTTTGACTGAAAATGCAATGCTTTTCAAATGGTTTAGAAACATTTGTAATGTTTGAATGAGAGTATGAGGAGCTAGTTATATTTCAGACATATCAAACCGATCACATTGCTGTTGAATAAGTGATGTTGGAGACAGATTTATATTTTAAAATTCTGATCTCTGAACTTAAGTCACATGAGCAAATGTTTGATTCTTGACTGGAATAGTACTTCATACTACTGTGGCAGAGGTATTATTCTATTACATTGGAGTTGTGTATGCATAGTCTTAGACCCGGTTTACATTTGATTTTAAAATGCTTCTTGGCTGATCCAATCATTGGTAAGTGGTCAGTTCTAAAGACAAGTGTAAACAATCACCAAGACACATTGTGATCCGATCACTCCAGGCACTTGCCTAGGTGGTCTGAGATGGATGTAAACACTTAATATGTTCTGATGCGTCCCTAATAATGGGAGTTCTAATGAATGTGACCTTGACGAGTGCGGAATCTAAACACAAGTTGTCAGCAACAACTTGAATACAGGTGTAAACAGCGATGTGTCTCAGCTGACCACTTGTGATCGGATCACCCAAGATGCATTCTAAAAACAACAGGTCCTTAGAGGTCTTTGTCAGTTTTATATGCATAGCAGGTTCTTGATTTGTCCAATGATATTCCTTTTGCAGGTGACCCGTTTGTGTGACCTATCAGTGGAGGGGGATTCTGTGACATCAGTGGGATGGTCAGAAAGGGTACGTTTGTTTGCCAGCTTGTGTCTGTGTGATCTTTGGTTTTGTCTGTGTGACTTGATGTGTTATTAGTGTTATTAAAAGATCACACATTCAAATAAATGTATTGATTCATTATTTTTTAACCAGAGAATATTTTTTGAAAAACAAAAATGGCTAGAAGTGGGATGTACTACGGTGAATGTTTTGCCACCTTATTTTAGGATTTAGGAGCAATTTTAGTGGTGATTTGGGGGCAATTTTGGGGATGATTTAGGGGCAATTTTGGAGAGTCATGTGTGCTGTATTGCAGGGTAATCTGGTGGCTGTGGGCACACACAAAGGCTTTGTACAGATCTGGGATGCTGCTGCTGGTAAGAAGCTCTCTGTCCTGGAGGGACACACAGCCAGAGTGGGTGAGTACCAGGAAAGCTCAGGGTTGGCTCACAGTCTCACTCAGCAATCATGCCCTGAGCAACATCTCTACGCTCATATCCTGCCTGGCTGCCATCTCGCCGTCTTTACCACTTTGCGTCTGTGTGCGGCGTGCAGGTGCTCTGGCCTGGAACGTGGACCAGCTGTCGTCGGGCAGCCGTGACCGTCTGATCCTGCAGCGGGACATCCGGGCTCCGCCGCTGCAGTCGGAGCGCAGGCTGCAGGGCCACCGGCAGGAGGTGTGCGGCCTCAAGTGGAGCACGGACCACCAGCTGCTCGCCTCCGGGGGCAACGACAACAAGGTAACCGCCCGCACTGACCCCTCACACGGCCGCAGTGCTGCAGCAGACCAGTGGCTTGTGGCCAAGTCGCAAATAGGGATAAAGGAAATAGACTGATTGACTGATAGGCCAGAGTGGTGGACATAGTGACATGATAAGGCCCTTACAGGATACCTTATAGGTCATCACTGATATATTACAGTTGTACTGTACTGTTTTGCGCTCCTCTTATTTCCCTTAGAGGAGCTACAGGGTTACATGTAGCTGTCTGCCATCTTTAATAATCAACACATAGTTCTGAGGACTAAAGGGTCATTCACAACAAGAACGATAACTATAGACAAATATCATTCTCGTTAATATGAATGACGACGTTCACACAAACTATAACGATAACGACATGAAGAACGATATTGTTGGGGATCACTTTCAGAGCGATTTTGAGAACGATAAAAAGCCAATAGCCAATCAGAACCCATCAAATTTTAGCCGTCACATTCATTAACACAAGGACAGACTTTGTTTATCGTTGTTCAGTGTGGACACTTTTATCGTTATGGTTATAGTTATTGTTATCGTTCTTGGTGTGAATGACCCTTAATGCCTCCTCATCCTATTCTTCTTTTCCCGTTCTTTTTATTTCTACTGACCCCTCTCCTTCCCTCTGTGCCCGTGTACCCTTGCTGGCCTGGTCCACCTCCTCCTCTCCCCTGTGTGCCCTTCCTGGCCTGGTCCACCTCCTCCTCTCCCCTGTGTGCCCTTCCTGGCCTGGTCCACCTCCTCCTCTCCCCTGTGCACTCTCTCTCTGTGCTCCCTCCCTCCTCTCCTCAGCTGCTGGTGTGGAACCACTCGAGCGTGCTCCCGGTGCAGCAGTACACGGAGCACCTGGCGGCGGTGAAGGCCATCGCCTGGTCACCCCATCAGCACGGGCTGCTGGCGTCGGGAGGGGGCACGGCCGACCGCTGCATCCGCTTTTGGAACACGCTGACGGGCCAGCCGCTGCAATGCACCGACACCGGCTCCCAGGTCTGCAACCTGGCCTGGTCCAAGCACACCAACGAACTGGTACGTCAATGGCAATGGTGTGGAGGAAAGGGGGTTGAAAACTCAACAACTCATCAAAAAAAAACTTGATGCTCAAGGTCATCATCGACTTGAGAGCTGGCTGGTTGTGCAGTAGAGCGGTCAGCTGTTGAGGTAGTGGCCACATCGATGGCCAAAGATGTAGAACATGGCCATGGCTGAAGAGGGAACAACAAAACCAACCCTGGGTGCACAGTAGCTAGTTGCAAGCTGGACAGGGTCAGGGGTCTGGTCAGTCTCTGCTGAGTCACGTGGGAGACTGCGTATGATGTTTGAAGACCCGGGACGACGCTGATTGTGTGTGCAGCTGCACCAGAAGATGTTTTGCACACTCTGCGAATAGGTCCCACTGCTGCAAGTAGGGATGTGACGGTATGACAATGTAACCTCACGCTTATAGTGACCAAAATGATCACGGTTTTCGGTATCATCACGGTATTTCTAAGTGTGTTCAATATGTTCAGAAAGCACTGATAGGCCTACACAAGCTGAAATAGTTTCAAAAAGTGTCCCGTTTTTTTCTTCATGTTCCCACTTTTTTCTTCATGTTTAATTGGCTATGTGCTTATAGCTTAACTTACCCTACCATAACTTGGAGTTTGTTATTTCTGTTATTTGGATGCAATGAGTGAGACCAAAGTAAGCGTTCAAAATAAAACTTTAGGCTACTGTATTCTCCTCATAACGTGTGTGGAATGGATTTAATGTGGACGCAAACATAAAAAGATGCAGAGTAGCTACATGATACAGTGCACATTTTGCGGTGTTTAAAGTTCCGCCTTTTTAAAATCAGGTGTAGCCGAATCGTTGTTAATACCATCAATTAGACAACAGAATCAGTAGGGTACCAGTTTTGTTCCATTGTACCAGGGCTACTGTATGTCAAAAGCAGGCTCGGATGAAGCTGGGAAGGATTAAACACACGGTTTCCACACCGCGGTAATCAAGAGTGATAATCATGATATTTGAAATGAAAACGGTAATTATTATCGTCAACATTTTTATCGCGGTTTACCATTATACCGGTAATCGTTACATCCCTAGCTGCAAGTGTGATGGTGTGAATTAAAAAGAAATGCCAGTTACACCTAAAACCCCTAAACACACTCACATACACACACAATGCATCGCAACACTTTCCTCTTTCATTGATCCGCTCCGCTCGGTGGTGTGAAGTCTTGTGTGTGTGTGTGTGTGTTTGTGTGATGTGACGTGTGGTTTTGTCTCTGCTCCCCAGGTGAGCACACACGGCTATTCCCAGAATCAGATCCTGGTGTGGAAGTACCCTTCCCTCACACAAGTGGCCAAGCTCACGGGCCACTCCTACAGAGTACTCTATCTGGTAAGGTGTCTGGAACCGGTCTTATTAGCCAGTAAAGTTATATGCAAATGGGAAGGCAAAATTATTTCAGTGTTTATTTTTGTGTAGCTAATATAATGTTGGATTGCTTTGGAATAAATGGAACATGCTCTTTGTGGCTTTAAATGTGCAGTAGACCTCTAAAGCTTTGAATATAACATGTAAAATGTAGAAGCATATCACTAATTACCAGAATTCAGTTGGTCATAGATAGATCACCATTGATGGATGTTGTTTAACAGTGCATGGCCTTTCATTCAATCAGAGGATTAAGTCTTTTTTTTTTTTTTTTTTCCGTCCTTAGGCTATGTCCCCTGACGGAGAGGCCATTGTGACCGGGGCTGGGGATGAGACTCTGCGCTTCTGGAATGTCTTCAGTAAAATGAGATCTACCAAGGTACAAGCAGACGCCAGTGTCATGTCACCTGTCCCTGAAGATAGGCAAGAGCGGAGAGCAAATCAAATGCAGAAATTGCATGCAGAGGTTCAGTGGATACAGTGAATGACCCCCATTTACACAAACAAGAATTATCTGAGACCTAACGGCTAATTTTATAGCAATGTGCCTGTGTTAACCATTGAAATATTATATAACAATCTGCATGCATAGGAAATTGAGATGGCAAAACACTGGGGCTATACTTTGTATGGCCCCTGGATAAGATGATATCACTGAAGCATGACTCACCCGTTGAACATCTTAAATATTAACTAAAATATTTACTAATCCAATACATTTTATCTTGTAGGAATCCATATCTGTTCTGAACCTCTTTACAAGGATTCGATAACAGAAGCATATTCGGTTGGACAGGACTGACAGACCCTCTAGGTCTATGTACACTGACTATCGCACAACCAGGATTACCTGTGGAATGGCATTATGTCCACGGCCCTCTTCCTCCCTTCTGATTGGTTGGTCAGGGGATGGAGATTTCTCTCTGACCTTGGAGCTTATTTCAGAGACTTGTGCAGGACTGCCAAATACTGATTCTGTCTTCATGAACAATCGGATTTTCTGTCACCATTGTGCTCTTCAGCTAGTTGTTTTTTATTACGTTTTTGTTTTTGTTTGTTTACCTTTTGTATGTTGAGGTTTATTTTGTTGGTTGCATATCTTTATGTTGTTTGCGGTGACAAGCTTTGTGCCTACTGGTGAAGTGTGTTAACCGAAGATGGTTAACACCTCACCTCAGAAAGAGACCTGGATAGGGATTGAGGTGTGTATGGTATTTTAATTGACTGTTCATTTATTTACCGAAATACTTTTTAACTTCATTTTTAACAACTGACAAATTGTCTAAAGTTTTTTTTTCCCCATCCAGCCCAAAACAGAACTATTCAACTAACAAATCTGAAGAAAAAAAAATGCTGAAAAATACCATTGCTTAATTTGAGATTGAAAAGATTGTGTATTTGGTGTGTGTGCGTGTGTGCATTGAATGAATCAGGTTCAGTAAATGGACTAATTGGGTGAATAGCTGTAATGTACGAAACCTCCAGTTTGTTATTAGTTCCCCTTGCCCATCTCTCCAGCCCATCTCACCATTCACCTGTAATACCAAATTACACATTACATTACCCACTACATGATTTCATTGAAGTTCTGTATTTTGTGTCGTTAGTACAAAATCTGGCTCGCTTTGATTAAGGGTCTGTTGCATTAGCCCACTGCTCTCTGCTCAAATCAGTGGAACTTCTTCAAAAAAAATGGTCTTTGGCACTTTTATTTCTATTTTAAGAAAGGAATGCCATGTGATTTGAGTTTTTTTATGTTTTGTTTGTTTTAAGTATTCTGTTAAATCAGGTTTGTGTCTGTTTTATTGTAGCGTAAATAATTTTATGTGTGAATGAGTGTTATTTATTTGAGTTTATCTGAGAAATGTAACATTGTGAGGATACATGAAGAGTTTTTGGTTTGTATGTTATTTTTTGTTTATTTTTTATGTTTTGCCTACAGAATGATGGATGGTCTATTTTTTTTTTTTTTTTTTTTTTTTTTTTTACCCTGAAAAAAAGATGGCTGCCAAGTCAGTAATGAATGTTACTGTAAATAGGTTAATGGAAAGACACTGATTTCTTACATGGGAATCTGAATTAAAAGATCAAAGTTCCGGTTGCTTGTCTGTTTTTAGTACACACACACACACACACACACACACACACACACACACACACACACACACACACACACACACACAGATAGATTTGGCAACACAAAATGTGTAATAGGAGAAAATGTCCAAACTGTAAATTCAGTAATTCTGCAATAGATATGCAACCTATCAACCTCATCCCTTTACAATCTGTTGCTAGTGTAGATTGCCAACACATAAAAACAGCATTGCAGCCATTTACAGCTAGATGGTTCTTTAAATGTAGTATAGTGTGGTGTGATGGTTAGGCATCAGCCTGAAAGCATTTTTTTCTGAATTAGTCTATATATTTTCAAACATTCTTTTACATGTCTTTAATATGTCACTTCACTTCAAAATCATGTCACATGTCACTTCAAAATCATTCTTTACTTTTGTAATTATCAACTTTACTTTTGCACTAATGCCCTTGAAGGTAGATTTTCCGTGTGGAATGTTGATGCTAGGATGTCAAAAGCACACGTCACTATCAGAATTACTTTTCATAGGGAGAGTTACTCATTTCTAGGCGTACATGTTGTACAGTGTGAATCTGATGGTTTCCCTTTGGCGCAGTCTATGCACATGTTAATGGCATTTTAACCTTCCACAGAATCGCATCATGATAAAATGTAGCCCTTTGCTTTTTTGCCATTAAGTTAAGGAGAGAAAAATCTTCCATGGTTGTATTATTTCCCCTCGCTTGTCTTGAGGCTATAGGCTGTCAACAATTTGACAGTTTGACAATTTCAACAATTTTGCTAATCTACGTTGCATTGATTAAGGGCATTGAATTAGCAACCCTATAAGTCAAAGCTTTGTTTATACACTAAAATATTTTTTATTTTTAGTTTGCTGCTTTATTTGCCAGAGGCTGAGAGCACCTATGCACTCCTTTAACCCATTGCCAACTAACTTACCAAGTTCAGGAACAGGGTTCATGTGAAGAAAATAATTTAGGATTAAAGCCCTGTTTTGAGGATGTAGACAATGGGCCTGGTCTGTCTTGCTGTGGGAAACTATTCAGTTGAAATACAATGCTATGAATCACAGACGTATTATAATATTCAGGTGCAAACAAGCTCATGGAGAAACTACAACATCTGGCTTAAGGCTGACACAAAGGAGGAATAGCCTATTACAATGCATAATCCTCCCACATGTCCCTGTTGAGCCTGAATGTGAAAGTTTATCCATCATAATGAACAGGCAGGACAGGGATATATGAACTTCACCCTAATATCACAGTCATTTTTACGTTCAGTTTTTATCAAGTCATAAACAATGTCAAACAGAATTTCTGATTATTGTATGCCTATCAATTGACATGAATGGCGATGGAAGAAACATTTTTACATTCATACATTGTGTGCTCCTCAAGGACATAAGACATATAATCAACAGCAGCAGAAACATGAGAGTATTCTAAGAATGCCTTTTCAAACACCATACATTTTCTTTTATAATTAGGCCTATGCATTTTCTTCTGTAGAGCAGATTATGATAATATGAGTTTCCTGAAATTGTGATTTAAAAAAAAAACCCTGAAAAGATAAAGCAAATTATTAAGATGTCCTTTGCTGACAATTCCTCATATTGAAGTGGTGTAGCCTACAATAAGGACTCTTCTGGGCTTTCAAAGGAGATATATAGCCTAGGCCCCAAAACGTTTTTAACAATAAGGAAGGAGTAATTGAATTATTTATGACCTGGCATGTGTATATCACAGACTAACAAAAGCACCCTCAATAGGCCTACTTGTATCGTGATGAGGTGAGATTAGGGGAGGAAAGGGACGAAAATCTCGATTCAAATGCAAATAAAATCTCTTCAGTGTGTAAAATGGATATCATGCAAGACTAGCCTACGCCTACAAGTGGGTGGGACTGAAATGGAAGGCTAATAGGACAAGGGAGGGCAACAACACATTTTGAAATGTTAAAATGCATATTTTTTATTTCATGACATATGAGTTTTTTTATGCAAGTGGCTTTAACTCATTTGCTTAATAACGCATAGGCCTACCCATAACAAACATTTGCTCGCTGTTTTGCAGGCCTTTTTTTAATGTTCAGCTTGTTCTCAGTATCAAATTGGGCAAAGGCATGGCCACTCCAAGCATCTTGCCTTGGTGATTATCCCAACCATGTAAAATATAACCGATATTCAATTGGCTGATTCCTGACATCGTCATCAAAAATATTCCATCCCTCTTTCGTGTTTGGACAGTATATAAACAGACAGAATTTCATCTTTCCTGTGGCACTTAGGAACATCACTACGTGGATCGAAAGTGGGTGGGAATCTGCCACGATTGACATTTGTTCAATGGCAGCTGTAGACGGCGCCGATCGAGAGACTCGCGCGGCTTGAATAAAATTACCCGAGAGAGTCACCTGTTGATTCTGTCCTGATATGGTGAGTACCGATGGAGTAACTTTAAAATCAAAGAGAGATCGACTGTCTTCGTTCTCTTCACCGGGAACACTTGATCGATTTAGTCGATGCACAAGGCTACAGCAGCCTATAATTGGCTGTTTAGCCCAGGGGCTGTGGTAGCTTAAATAACAATCGGAATCAAAAATTGTATAGGCTATAAATGCTTAGTAGCCTAGCCTGTTATTTATGTAAGGCCTACATTTAATTGAACTGATTAAATTGTTGGTCTATGGCTTAAAGCAGTTCTCTCACAGAGACACTTGCATTTGTGTATGTGTTTACTAAACTGCTCTTAAAGGCTAGACGAATCGTTGTGAAATGTTTTGTTCTTTAAGGTCTTTTTTGGACCCCGAACTTTCATGCAACAGGTGGCAGATTGTTTCAGCCGGAAGACAGAATGGCGAAATGTCACACGTGCAAAGTCTCGCTGTTGGGCGTCTTTCAGCACTGAAGCAGTGAACAGCTCCCACAAGTCGTGTCGTTGGAAGGTCTGGGAGATATCGAACTGTAAAGATGCATCTATCTATCTATCTATCTATCTATCTATAAGGTGAAGGCCTATATACATAGGCTATGCTTAAGAAAGAGGCTCTTCAGTCATTAAGTTGACAGAGTATTTTTGATAGCTATATTCCCATGCTCTTACAAGTTGATAAACAAGGTTTTTCCATATAAAGGGCAACATAGGTCAAAACTCAAGCTTACAATGTATTGGACATCCCCTCAAACGTAGGTTTCCTTACCATGGAACACTGTCTGTCCACAGACCCTTCCCCCATCTTCCGTTTTTCTTGTTAAATTGACACTCTCCCCCCCCCTCCGTCTGCTGCCTCAGCTCTGTTGCATAGCTACCAGATCTACCCTCAGAGCACTGACGATAAACAACAATGACTTGGGCTATATGTTTGTATTTTAATTGCTAGAGCTAAACCAGTTTAACTTAATGACATCATGGCCATTGTGGGCTTTATCATGGTTTAGGTTATATTTTGTTCTGCAGAAAGCAGATGAAACTGAACAGAGACTTTCTCTAAAATGTCATGTTCTGTGATTCCGCGAGTCAGTTTCATGGTTGTGAAAGTAACAGAAAATGATCACCCCAAAGAGCTGGACTTTTTCCTCACACACACCAGTGGTTGATTATGAGAGTTCCCCTCCCCCTTTTCTGTCCCTCTTTGAAAAGGGGGCGTAGCTTGGCTTATATGAATAAAGGGAAGAGAGGATGTCTACTTATTTAACAGGTGAAGCAGGAGCGGAAATAATTATTAGAAAAAAGGAGAATAATGTGATATAAAAGAGTGAAGTGTCAGACAATGGGATACATGGAAATGGAGTGTGTAAGTCTTGTGCCCTTCCGGTTCATGGACTATTTCCTCTTCAGAGGTGGTGGACTTTCACAGCCAGGAGGTTTGGGAATTATCAGCACTGAATGGATTGATTGAGCTGTAGAAAATCTCAGATGACAGACAGACAGACACACACACACACACACACACTAAGATGAAGAGGACCTACACCTGCCAGATTTACAGTTATAGGCATAGTTAAGACCCTGCAAGAGCCTCTTCATTGTATTTTTTTTTTTTCATTCCTCCTGTAGGCCTAGATTAATGGGGACCTGGGTGAAGAAGCATGGAGACATTTTGCTCTGTGTGCTGGGTGGAAGACTAGTGATTTTGTTGTGAAACTGAACAAAGACACTAACAACAAAGCCCAGTCTACCTCTCAGCACAGGGTACAGGCCTGCAGTGTCTTTTGTTAAATCTTGATATTATGATATTATGTAGGCTACTCATGCAATGAGATGAGAGGGTGAGTTGGCCCACTTGGTCATCTTTTGCTGGATGTAGGCTAAACATTATGAAATAAAATGAATAGCCCTACCTGATCCATTTTAAAATCAAGATATATTAGGCTATAACAATATCTACAAAGTTGTCTATTATCTGTGATGCTGTTGTGTTTTAAATGACTGATCAATAAAAAAAAACTGTAAACC
Organism: Alosa sapidissima; assembly: GCF_018492685.1. Taxonomy (NCBI): domain Eukaryota; kingdom Metazoa; phylum Chordata; class Actinopteri; order Clupeiformes; family Clupeidae; genus Alosa; species Alosa sapidissima. Next base: position 37,278,425 of record NC_055957.1, read on the forward strand.
TATTTATTGTTCTGATTTTCTATGGACTAGTGTTGTGGGTAGGCAATAGGTGAAGGCTACGATTGTGAACTAGAGTTTGTAGTCTACATGTCCTTTAACATTTGCACAAGAACATTTGACTTCAGGCTTGTTCCAGTGAGCTGTGTGGACTAAAAGGTAAAATTTATTATTTCACTATGTTAATTATAGTTCTAATGTAGCCTAATAACACTAGTCAGCCCAGTTGGCCTGCTTAGCTGGTTTTGGAAAGCCAAAATATGGAAAATGGACAAACCTGTCCAATGAATCGTATAGAACACATTAAAAAAAAAATATTTCGATCATTAGGCTACCTTCACAAAGTAGGCTAGCCGACATCCACGAAAAATCATCGAATGATTTTCGATGACTGACAAGGCTGTCACGAATTCCATAATTAGATCGTGAAGTCACATTTTGTGCCATGGACCCTGGGAATGTAGTTTCAATTGTATGATTGGTCGTGCTGCGTGGTCGTTGACATGACTACAAGTACCGGCATAACAGAGAAGCTACTTCCGTCTGGAGCAGATCCAATGCCCGATAGGTTTGCTGGGAAATGAATTTCTGAACACTGGAACGCAGAGAGGTGGATTATCGAGCTCTTGTTTTTAAAGACTACATTATCCATGATGCCCAGCGTAAATGGTAAACATAGACCTGTCAAACAACACAGATGCCATTTTGAAAGTAGCCTTAAAATGGCAGAAAAATGCAGGAAAGAGGCAGGGGCACTGCCAAGGTTTCTTCTCTTTATTTGAATAACCAAGCTCTACCCCGTCGTTTTACTTTTTTCGGGGTTTAATGGAGAAACAGAAAGACGAGCGCAGGTAAAATGGATATCACAACTGCGGTATTTAATGCGGCGAGAGATGGTAAACTGAAACTTATCCAGAAGTTGCTGAGCAACAAAACTCCGGAGGAGTTGGAAGCGCTTACCGAGGAGAAGACCCAGGGAGGTACCCCACTGTTGATTGCTTCTCGATATGGACATTTAGAGGTGGTTGACTATTTGGTTGAACATTGTAAGGCTAGTGTTGAACTGGGGGGCTCTGTGAACTTTGATGGCGAAACGATCGAGGGCGCCCCTCCTCTGTGGGCGGCTTCTGCGGCAGGTCATCTGCCAGTAGTTAGAACTCTTTTAAAGCACGGTGCCTCTGTCAACAACACAACTTTGACCAACTCCACTCCTTTGCGGGCTGCCTGCTTTGATGGCCACCTGGAGATCGTTCGCTACCTTGTCGAACACCGGGCAGACATGGAGGTAGCTAACCGCCATGGCCACACTTGCCTAATGATCTCGTGCTACAAAGGCCACAGAGAGATAGCGAAGTTCCTTTTGGAGCGGGGAGCAGACGTGAATCGTAAAAGCGTTAAGGGCAACACTGCCTTACACGACTGTGCTGAATCTGGCAGCCTAGAAATTATGAAAATGCTGCTAAAGTGCAACGCTAGAATGGAGAAAGACGGCTATGGCATGACCCCTCTCCTTGCCGCTAGTGTCACAGGCCACACCAACATTGTGGAGTACCTCGTTCACCAGCCTCGAGCCACAAGGGAGGATCGGATTGATGCCCTCGAACTGCTTGGCGCAACCTTCGTTGACAAGAAACGTGACCTGTTGGGAGCCATGCGATACTGGCGCCGGGCCATGGAGTTGCGGCAGCCAGGAGACAAGACTAGCTCACTATCGAAGCCCCCTCCGGGACCCCCAGTGCCTGCTTACGACTGTGCCCGGGAGGTGAGCACTGCAGAGGAGCTGGAGGCCCTCATCACTGACCCAGATGAGATGAGGATGCAAGCACTGCTGGTGCGTGAGCGCATCCTTGGGCCCTCACACCCAGACACATCCTACTACATCCGATATAGGGGCGCCGTGTATGCTGACTCCGGGAACTTCGAGCGGTGCATCAGCCTGTGGAAGTATGCACTGGACATGCAGCAGAGCAACCTGGATCCACTCAGTCCCATGACAGCCAGTAGTTTCCTGTCATTTGCCGAGCTTTTCTCCTTTGTCCTACAGGACCGTGCCAAGGGCACTTTGGCCACGCGGGTCACCTTCCGTGACCTGATGGGTGTGCTGACCAAGAGTGTGCGTGAGGTGGAGAGGGCGGTGGCCCAGCGCGACAACCCCCCTGAGGCCTCGCAGTTCACCAAAGCCCTGTCCATCATCCTGCACCTGCTGTTCCTACTGGAGAAGGTGGAATGCTGCCCGGACGAGGAGCACTGCAAGCGTCAGACCGTCTACCGGCTACTCAAGCTCAACCCACGGGGCCGCAATGGCTACACGCCCCTGCACATGGCCGTGGACAAGGACACCACGTCTGTGGGGCGCTACCCTGTGGGCCGCTTCCCCTCACTGGCGGTGACCGGGCTGCTGCTGGAGTGCGGCGCCGACGTGGACTCCCGGGACTGCGACAACAACACGCCCCTCCACATTGCCGCCACCAACGGCTGCCCCGAGATCATGGCGCTGCTGGTGCGGGCGGGGTCCCACTTTGACGCCACCAACTCCCAGCGCAAGAGTGCCTATGAGCTGCTGGACGAGCAAAGCAGTGGCCGCCACGCACTCCACCCGCTCAGCTACGTCACACTGCAGTGCCTGGCCGCCCGTGCCATTGAGAAGCACAGACTGCCCTACAAGGGACTGATCTCCGAGGAGATGGAGGCCTTCATTGAGCTGCACTGACCTCACCTGCCCACGTCCCTTATCGACCACCTTCCTGCTCCACCAGTACCTCACCCCCCCCCCCCCCCCCCCACATAAACCCCATATCCCTCTGAGCCTCCCCAAACCCCGCTCAGGCTTAGACCAAATGAAAGCAATAATCCCAGGCCACTAATCGCAAAATAATGAAAGGATTTGTACTTTGCAGCAGTGTGTGTTGAGATCTTTCTTTCCTTCTCTCTGTCTGTCTCCGGATTATTCTGTTGCAGGGCTTATGAATAGGTAAAGACACTTTTGATGTGCTGTGGTGCTTTTTGCAGCAAGCAGATGGCTAGACATTTTGATTTGATTTGCGCACCTCGGTTCATTGATCAGTCTTCTCTCCCTTATAGGCTGCGACAGGTGAACACTTTTGCATTGGCAGTGATTCTGTGTTTTATAGTATTTAATTTTGAAGGTGGTGGCTTTAGCATCAGTTTCAAATCTGGGCTTTTTGCTTCAATTAGGAATGATAAAAGTAAACCTTTTTAACATTTTATTGCATGGGCATGTGTACAGAGAGCTGAGTGGCTTGAATAGTGTGCTTTATTCTGCCTCTCGTCTAATGCAAGTGAATTTAATGAACATTATCAGGGCAAAGCGGTTTCTCTTATTCACCCTCCAACGTAATTTAGCTTGTTAATCTCATTTTGTTTTACATTCAGCGGAGTGGTTTAAAAAGAAAAACTGTGCCAAATGATTTGCCTCAAGTTCTCGACTTTTTCTGTGTTCTGTCAGACTTTACTAGCCATTCATTTACCTTTATCCTGAATGGGCCCTATGTTGTGATGTTGATAAGTGAACTCTGTCATGTGGCAAGCTTTGCCACAGCTCTGGTGGCTTGGATTACCTGAGTGAAGTCACACTTGGTCACCTGAAGGCAGTCACATCATAGGATTGATGGTTTGCACTTCATGAAATGAGATTTCATTTTTTTTTTAGGACTTGGCACTTTACCCATCATAAGGTCATCCATCGTCGGTTGCTGAAGTTACATGGAAATCTATGCATTATTATGTTGAAATGTAGTGTTATTATCAGCTGTGTACGGATGACAACAGTTTTGGCAACCTGGTTTACAGGGTATGGTAATGACTTTACTTTTACACCGTAGTCTTATTTTTACCCCATTTATGTGTTCCAGTCAACTGAGTCGTTATCTGCGTTGTTTGTGTGTGTGTTCAGTTAAATCTCACCTGGTTTGACAGCACTTTGACAACACCCTAACCCCTCTCTTCTGAACCAGGGACATTCTCAGCAACTCCAAACTGATTCAATTAATTTAAAACCATTACTTCTGAACACAAAACATGTTTTGAGATGCCTGAATAAAATTCAGTATCCCAAACAAGAACTTGTATTTTTGTAGTCTGTATTTGAGCTTTCTGTCTCAGCTTAGTTTTTACACTGATCGCCTTCAGATGCAATGCATGGCAACCAAACATACTCTTAGTACGTAGGTAACTTGAGCTTTAGGTCTTTTAGTGCTGCCATATCTTATATCGAGTAGTCAAGCCGACCATTTGATTCAGTGGGCTCACTGGGCTGTCTAGAATAACTGGGTCTTCAGATGTGTAAAGATGCAAGGATTGAGTGTAGGCTATCTGCTTACGGTATTCGCTGGGGCTCTAAATAATTGGTCTCTTTTGTCACTGTGGTATTATCTTTGTGCTGCTCTTCAGAAAAGTATTTCCCAGAGTAGCATCTATTTATAAATACATAATGACCGAAATAGGCACACTAAATATGAGGCTTCAACAGAAAGAGATTGAGTTGCCTCTCATTCAATCAATGACAATTTGTTCTTGTACTTGGGATGGGGATGTTTAAGCAGACACCTAACATGTCTGTATGCACACATGAACACACACACATACGACGAATGCATCCATGCAGAAAAACTCACTCTCTCACACACACACACACACACCAGTCATTTTCACACCAGTCAGCATTTCCACTACAAATGTTTCATCACATTAAGTGGAATTATTCAGTCTATCATGTGGAATAAATTGCAACAGCTGGGATTGCTCATGAACTGGACCCACTTCCCTCCCTCCCCTGGTAGTCTATGGACAGAGTGAGCCTGCAGTAATAGAGGTTCAAATGATCATGGCATTCCAGCTGCAGGCCTTTAAAAAGGGGTGAGTGTTCTGCATGCTGCTTTAATAGCACATAGAAAGCAAGCTTCACAGGTCCCCTCCCAAGACATGAGCATGGAAGAGAAAGAGCATGTTTTGCCCGTGAACACCTCCCTAGACAATGAATCATATTTAGGTCAACCTCCAGGAGACAGCCCTGCTCTGGAATGGGGAAGCGTTAGGTCAGGGTAGTGGAGTCTCAATCAGTCTTTTTTCTCGCCACAAAGAGCCGGTGTCTAATTTTTCCCATCTTGTCATCTGTCTAAGCTTCTCACTAGCATGGTATGAGGTCCCAACCTATGTTTACAGACTGAGGGCGATGCACAAAAAGACCAATCGGAAACTTGAGCTTGCCACATCATAGCTGCTTACCATATAAATAGAGTGTGACAGACGTCAGTGGGAGGGGTGGATTTGTGCGTGTGGGGCACTTAGATGGCAAGTCTGCCCCTCGCCCCTTACCTACCATTACCACTATTTTAGGTCCTGGTAGTCCCATGCGGTAAAGTGCACCAGTGTAAGACAACCCCTTAGAGTGTGTCAGAGAGGGCATGTTTGGTGTCAATTAGGTTTCCATTAAATGATTGCCAGAAAAATGCAACAGCATTTTCACTCAACCAGGTCCAGCTTATCTCGCTCTAATGATTTTGGACTAAGTATAAGTAAGTATATATACTCTTTTGATCCCGTGAGGGAAATTTGGTCTCTACATTTATCCCAATCCGTGAATTAGTGAAACACTCAGCACACAGTGAGGTAAAGCACACACTAATCCCAGCGCAGTGAGCTGCCTGCAACAACAGTGGCGCTCGGGGAGCAGTGAGGGGTTAGGTACCTTGCTCAAGGGAACTTCAGCTGTGCCTACTGGTCGGGGTTCGAACCGGCAACCCTTCCGTAACAGGTCTGAAGCGCTAACCAGTAGGCTGCCCACAGACTAGAACTGTAGGGATGTAAGAAAATATCTACAGTTTTCAAAAACACATTGATTTTTAATGAATAGTTTATATGCAAATATTTGTGGCAGACTGATTTTTTTGTAATGTAATCTATCCTCCGACATCTGACTCTCCTACTGCAAAGGAAAATTGGAAATTGACCTAGATTTTTATGGTGGTGGTAAGGGTTTATTATTATCTATACTGAGACTGTTTAAAAAAAAAAATAGATTTGAACAATCACAATATATCGCCTTGCATGTAGTATCACAATATAGGGAAATAATTAATTTAGAATGACCATAATTATCGTTTCGGGAAAACACTTTGGCTGGTGTGAGGCAACATTATTTAAAAAAAAAATTCTGCCCATCCAAATTCATCCAGTGTCATTCTCATACTTCAGTCAGTGCCATCATTCATGACTATATCTTTCAGTTAGATGCAGATAAATCAGGTTTTCCGAATGCCACATTGTGACCAAGTCCCTCTCTATGCTCCCAGGTCCAGTAACTGTGCCTGCTTGCCTGATCTCTACAAAAGCACCCAACCCCTTCTGATGAAACAATGCTTTTAAAGTCTGGGGATGTACTGAATATGAATATGAGTAACCTAGGTTATTTAAGCCCTGTGAACAGGGCTACCCTGGAAATCAATGCATTTGCGCTATTCACACAGAAGATGATTTCTGTACCCAATTAGAATGGCCTCCAGATGATGCATCACTCTCACATGGTGATGCATCACACTCCCATTAATCATAATCTCGTGTTGTGTGGAGAGTAAAACAGCTTAAAACATATTGAGAACATATTATTATATAATCGTATCAACTACTCAATCAATATTACAGTATTGTGTTGTTTTCAATTGATCTTAATCAGGTCTGAATTTGTGTGAAATCACATCTCAAGGGTTTAGGCTTTTGGAATAGATATAGTTTTGATGGTTTAATCGGCCTCTCCCTAATGGTAGATGCCAAAATGTATCAGACGTATACTCGGTTCACCAGGTCTATGTATAGGTCATGGTGCACCAAAGTATGGTGGAAAGTGGGACATGTCAGTTCATTAAATCACATGTAGGGTATATGTTTTTAGGAGGGCTGTCAATCGATTAAAAAATGTAATCGAATTAATTACAAACTCTGTGATTAATTAATCTAAATTAATCGCATATAATTTTCGCTGTGAAAGTATTTTAAATATTTAAATTCAAATGAATCATTGAATAATCAGCATTAGTGACATTAAAGTTCAAAAACTCTTTTATTATTATTTTCACTGTTCAAATATTGGCCATAATAATCTACGATATGACCTACTATGCTGAGGAAGTGCTTCAGAAAGAAGTTTTTTTTCACATACATTGCATTTCAGGCCACAGATATAACCTAGGGGACACAATGAAAATAAATTAACACTCCCCTCAATGTCAACACTATTTCTTTGCATTGATGTGCAACTTTAGAGTTGTCAAAATCCGGTGATATGCAAATACCTTGCTACAGACATTGCAGAGGACTTTATTTTAATCAACTCTTTATTTTTATCAACACCATCAGGCCGTTTTTTTAAAAGTAAATGTTCCAATCAATGATCAAGGCAGTTTTCTTCTCTCTCCTTCATTTTACAGTATGGTTACTGACTAGAACGGCTTAGGGTCAAAGGTCATACGGAATCGATTAATCTGCACTATTTTTTTTAATCAGTTATTTTTTCTCAAATTAATTAAGCGAAATTAATCAGTTATTTTGACAGCCCTAGTTTTTAGAGAACATATTGTTTAAGTTGAAAATAGATTAATCTTGATGGTGAGGCCAAGCCATACACTTCACCCCTATCATACAGCACTATGTATGGATCATGGAGCACAAAGGTATGGAGGGAGATTGACATTCCACTATCTAGTCCAGTGTGAAGGCTTTACCACTAGAGGTAGCCCCATAACACACAATAAACTGGTCACATTGTCAAAAATCTGCCAATAGCACTGAGCGTATAACTTATTCGATCTTTGAAGCAAATGGCGGTGGGGAGAGATTGGCCATCCAAGAACCTAATTCTGGAAACAATAGGAGCCATGATCATCATAGGGTTATCTTAGGTGTAAGAGTAGGCACATCACCATTGTATCTACCCTCGTTAAAAATGCTGACAGGATGGGTGAACTGAGAGTGCATGAACACCCATAAGTTTGCTGATGCACATACAGAGGCAGTTTTAGCACAGACCACAGGTTCAATTGGATCAAAATATCCCAGTAGGTCGGGAGACCCTGAGCCGCTTCACTCCTACCATAAGACCTGACACCAGAGTGAGAGAACCTGGGCCTGCATCCTCAACGTGGAAATGATGTCAGAAAGAGCTACCAGATGGTCTTTGAGAATCAGAGCAGCTTTCCCCTGTTGAAGGTATCAGAGTAATTTTCCCCTATTAAAGGTGAAATTATAGTCAGCTAGCCTGGAGATTCCAGACCCAAATCCGAAAGATTAAGGGTCTCGCCACGAATAATGTAATGGCCCAACTCGAGGGGCAGCACCAAGGATGCATTTGGAAATCTCACTGCACGCAAATGAATAACACTATACGACCAATGTTAACTGACACATTCCCGGACTTCGACGCAATTGGATAACACTACGACTGTCATCTGTTTAGCTCGCCTCTGGCCGCCTATATCAGATACACAGATGTGATTGGTTCCTCGCGATGCAAGGGGCAAAAGTAACGTGCATCATTACTCATTGCCAGAGTCTCTCGCAAAGCAAATTGATATTGCGCTCCCGCGAGAACTCTGGATTCCCAGGGTAATAGTCAGCAAAACTGAGTACTGAAAAGGACTGTTATGACTTATCACTTCATAGAGAAAAAATGCATAGGTAGAGCCCTGACGCTCTGAATGGATGCTACCACGCCATCAGACAAGCCTGATGTAAGAGCCTTGTCCTCTTACAAACCCATAGTCTCCACAGGGCCACCTCCAGCTGCCCTACTTCGCACAAATGGGATAATATGGGAGAGGTGGACACTGGCCTAAAAGACACATAACAATTCTGGGCTAAGGGAGTGATTGTAATTGCAAGATTACACAAAATATGCTTGAGATTTCTCTGCTGCTTCATGGCAGAGAGCAAAATGGTGGCCACAGGGTATTTTTTCTGCTCTAAAGTCCACTGTTTTTCACCAGAAAACTGTAAAATGATTATAGTTTAATAGATTTTAATCTATTTGGTGTTCTGGTCAGTGGTCCTTGTTGCGGAAAAGCTGATCCAGAGTACCCAGGACCTCAGACTGGGCCAAGGTTTTACCAGAGTGATAGAGAAAACAGAGGGTTGACTCCCATAAGAGACCAAACAATGGCAGCGCTTTTCCATGACAGTTTCCAGATGATGGGAGTTTTGGAACTCAAAACGGCCAACCACTTGGTCAGTAGTCAATGAGTTAATTGATAACGCTCTCCAGCATCCAGAAATACATCCCACCCTCCTGCGATTCAGCCATTCAGCACATTTTTGGAACTTTTGATCATGTGGCAGTGACATCAGAGTGTCACTCTCGCATATCTCTCTTTCTATTGCTCTGGGTTTTACCTTCCATTAGGTCAATGAACCTAGGCACTCAGCCAAGACAATGACAAGACAAGACAAAGACAAAAAAGTGGCTTATAGAACCCCACTTGAACCCCACCGAACATCACTACCGAACAGCTTGAGAGGATGTGCAGAGACATGATAGCATCAAAGCAATTTTTGAAAAATGCTTGTTTGTTGAGATGTTTTTTTCCGTTGCTCTGCATATGTCCTGCATATGATTGGTTTTAGGTCTATCCAATTGTGCGTCCAGAGGCATTTTGATTGGCGCCCACTGGTGACGGCCCCTTGGAAATGGGAGGTGAATGAACCTTATCCAGACCCAATTTCAATTGCAAGAAGACTTGACTGGCTGTAATCGCTTCCAATAGGCTAAATGCTTTTGGGTCTGAGTACATATGTCACATTGCTTTTTTCATGCATCTGAAAAGTCCTGCTTGTCTTATCATTACAGTGTAATTTATCATTTGAGTGTAAATTGATGATGGAAAGAATTTAAACAATTTTATAGTGCAACATGAGGGGGCGTGAACTTCGACTTTTTGAAGGCACATAGTGTGTTTCTGAATGCACTATAGTGTGTTTTTGAATGCACTTAAGTGTGTTTTCTTTTAAAACAATACTCCTTATCATCAACCCCTCAAAGCATCTGCAGCATTTGCCACTTTTTGGGGTTATGCTTCTATAGACAACAAGTTGTGGTCTTCATCTTCAAATTAATTTGGATTGTGTATGATTATGTGAAAGACAGACACACACACATTGTTCTCACTAGCCATTCAGAATGTGCACAGATTACCTACGTCTTTCAGTCTGGAACACCCTATGAGAAAAGCTTTCATATCTCAACAATCATAGCATCATCGCCAGTAGTTAGTGTGTTGGTAAGCTATTATGAGTGTCACCATGACTGTTGTTGTACATGCTTTTTAGTTGTACCAGTTTTAAACCAAAACTACTGCTGCCTTTTATATTCCTTGAATTTCCCCTAGGGATCAATAAAGTATATCTATCTATCTATTTATATATCTTGAGCCTGAGAGCGGATTGGGGATAACCCTGACATCCTGTGGTGGAAAATGTTCACTACAGATATTTATGTATACATTTAGGAGGAGATTGGTGGTAGCACAACAAAGCTACTTCTCTAACAAGTTCTTTTCACAGGGCAAGGCATCTACTGCCTTGGCCCAGGCAGTTGGTAGGTTGGCCTTACTGATTGCTTTGCTGTGTGTGGACTTTCTTTCCCCAAATATCATACTTGATGTGGTACACACTTTCTCTAACAGATAATTTATTAGCCCTAGTGACCCTACCTAAAAGCAAAGGATAAGTTCACACATGTATTAATAATATTTTTCCCACATCTGTATAACTCAAGTCACTGGAATAATCGGCAAGAATCCAAAACTTTTTGCCACAAGGTGGCAGTAGATACAAATTAATTTATCTAAGGCTGTTTTTTGTCTGTACTGAACAGCCTACCATCTGATGACAACAAAGACCTATTCTAACGGTCTTATTTAAACAACTTCTCCTTGTGAATGTATATTCACCATATAGTAAATGAAATGGACGACAGCCTTTTGTGCACATGTAGGCCTAACGGGTGTAATGTCTTAAAACTGACATAATAGGCTACTATACCCTCAATAATCATGGGATACATTTCGATATATATGGGATATATTTTTTTTATAAAAAAAGATCTTGAGAAAAATGCATGATTAATTTGTGAAAACCTAAGCAACTTCACAAGTCAGCGAGATGTATGTGTTTAAGGTACCCATCCCTATTTGACCCATCTCCATAGAGACCCTACAACACCCAGGGCTATTCATTCTTCCTCCAGGTAGACCTTATGCCTTCTCAGTTTCACGTGTGTGTGCTGTTGCCAGTTATACTTAGTTCTGCAAAGCAGGCCTCTCTAAAGGTACCCCCACGACCCATGGTGCTGGAGCAGTTTGCATACTACAGTGCCTTTTAATTTCCAATCTGAGCAAGTACATTGATGCAGAACACACCAGTGGAGCTCAAATCTGTGTCAAATGAGAGGGTGGAATAGCCTGATGAAGGCTATGGCTGTCTCCAGTATAGGGGTGGAAACTGTGTCAGCTGGCACAGCTTTCTGCTGACTTGGCTGGCCCTAATGCTGTATGCTGCAGATGAACTCCTGGATTACAACAAGGGGAAGAGAAGGTGAGGGGGGTCACACAAGACACCATTTTATCAAAACACTGTCAAAACATGCTGGATGATTTTAACAGAAATAGACATTTCATTTCATAATTCAAAGAGGGTATGTGCTGCATTATTGCTCATTTAGCCTAAAATAAAATAAAGATTTAACCAACATTATGCAAGGTCGATGCCAGGACAGTCCATGCCAAATTAAAATAAAATTTGTTGTGCCCAGACTGACCTCAAGCTCTTTCAGTTCACAAAGCCTACACACATAGGTTGCCATTGGCGAGAGAGGCCTTCATCACATCACCGCGAGTAGGGTGTGTATGTGTGAGTAGGGAGGGTACCAAGGAGGAGGGCTGAGAGAGTATCGATGACATCAACCACCATTCTCCTACACCGCACAGCCTAACGGAGGCTTCTCGAAATGGGGACAGAAAGATAGCAGCCCAGTGAGATAGCGCAGCTTCACTGACACCGTTTTTTTTATTTAGACTATTTTTTCATTGAGACAATTCGAGCATCTCAAAATTTTTGAAGAAAGCACGGAGATACCGGATTATAATTTGCCAGGCTCCCCTTACCTCCCGCTCCTCATGAAGCCCCTATGTGGATGGCCTCATGCCTTTTACCAACAATAAACGTTTTTAAGGTGAGTGACATTTTTAAAAGCCTGTTTAGTTTTGATATCGGTTTGCCATATGAAACGAAATAATAGCCCACTAAGAGCCGAGGTGCTCTTCACTCAACTCTTCTTTATGCTCACCTCCGTGGGTGCAATGTTGGATGTAGCTGTCTGCACGAGAGAGAGAATTTCCCGTTTCTTTCGACTAGAATTTCATAGTCATCTAAAGTCAATAATGACAGAAATAGCCCAACAGAAAAGCAGAAAGCCGAAGACTGATACCCAACATTTGCCATGAACATTATATTGTTTGCCTATGCGGTTGGTGCAGGTTGTCGGTGGCATCCGATGCTCGTGCCACCCAGCTGTATCCCACAGTCTCATTGTTCGTTTAAGAATACACGGGGGACCCCTCAATCATCGACGGCGGCGTTATTTGCCTTTGTTCTTCTTTTATTGTTTTGCATAATGACTTCAGTTGTAACACGATCGTTTTCTTTCATAAGCCTTCCTAACACGAGCGTGGGATTCCGCACAAAGACTTCTTTTTAAATTACGCTCGTGGTAACTGCCGACTAAGTGACCGATGCCAGGTTTTTCCGGAGCGTAGGCTATACTCTGTGATTGCAACTCAATGGAGGCCAATAGGGTTTGTGGACTGGCTGATAAAGGAAATTGCAGGCCACATCAGATTATACCATGCCACCGGTATGATTGTTTTGCGTTTTAGTCCAACAGTTTGGTGAAATACATTTGCAATTGATTGTCACTGTACATCGCACAGATTGTGTATTTGAATAAGTCTGGCCAGTGCAGTGCAATGTTTGGTGAATAACGGTAGGATAGCGCAGGATCATATCGTTGTTCAGGTTTTCGATAGCCCATCTGTGCTCCTACCATATCAGAATCGCATCGGACTAATGCTCTCTTGGTGAAACATAGATGTTTGGGTGCCATGGGGATTAAGATTGTGAATGACATTAGAGGCAATAGGCCTATGTCAGATGGTAGAATAGGCTATACAGTAGTTTAGCATAACCTGGGAAATAAGCTTTTTTTCTGATAGGCTAGATTAATCAGACCGTTGATGAGAGTTCACCCTAGTCTGAAGTCAATACTAAAGGCTACTTTATTGTATGTTTGTAGTGTGTGTGTGTGCGTGCGTGCGTGTACGTGTGTGTTTACAGAAAACTAGTTCTTCATATCACCATAGGCACCTGCTGTGTCTTGTGTTATCAACCATTAACAGCCCAAAATGTAGTAAAACATTAATGGTTTGGCCAAAGTCAAACTGAATGAAGAGAGAGCAGGGACTCCAGACATGTGTGAGGTTCGGTAAAATGAAACTGAAGGCTCACCATTTTCTTGTTCATAATTTTGGCTGGCTGTCAGAGATGTGTCGTGGCTAAATGTGATCGCTTTTGCAATGTTCACTAAACTGTTTAGGTTCACTGGACGGCCCCTTCCACTCTTCTGTCGTCAGAAACACTGACGTTCAATTACTGAAGGGCACGTTTGTATTATGAACACTCATATTGCCCTGGATGCACATTTGCAAACAATTTCAAACAATTTCAATTCCAAAAAAATCATCCGCTGTGCAGAAACGTCCGTTTCTGCTCTTTACTGTGTCTATATGCAAAAGATGAAACAGGTGAGCAGGAATGCAGATTGTGTGGTAGGCTATTTTTTGTTATTCCCGCGCATATGTTTGAGAGTTGTAAAGAGCCAACATGGAGTTATTTCACGCCTTTCTTTTTATCTTTAGGTGATGAACTTACCATACTTCTAATGAGGTTAGCATTACAGAAGAAGAGACTAAACAAACATCTCAAAGAAAATTGAGATTCACTGGGGTGGATGTCAACATTGCTCTGTATTGCTAAATGCATAGGGGAAGTGGAGATGGTTGCATGTATGCCCCCATGTGTCTCCAAAATGTAACCTCTATCTTTTGTCATCCCTAAGAAATATCTGGTCTAGGTTAAAGGCCACAGCCAGTCTGTTATCTGTGGCATCAGCAATAAATTAAGCCACCAGATCTATCTGCTGTGGACAATAAAGCGTTACCTGGAAAGATATATATTATATTGACAACATTTCTCTCCTGTCTTGTTCTCATTTTGCCTCTTCAGTGTTATATAAAAGCACTAGTGTGTGCCTTGAGTTTATATTGTTTTAGTCATTTTTGTTTGCATCAGAAATGAAAGGTCAAGGCCATCCTCACTGCGCAAATACCGAACACGCTTTGGCTGACTCTGACACAGACATGTGTTTTGGGATGCCATGTTAAGTTTCACAGGAAAAAACAAAACATTGTAGATGCTTTCCTCTTGACATGTTACAACTTCATATTTGGCTCCTCTTAGTGCTGGCATGCCAAATCCAGTTGAACATGGAGAGAGGATGTGGTGGTAGGTGGTGGGAGCTGTCTTGACGACTGACGTAAATGGATGGCGGGATAGTGACAAGTGCTAGATGTGGGTGTGCATGGGAAAGATTGAGTGGAATCATGTCAACACTCTTTATGTTAGAAAATGTTTGTGGGCACAGCATTAATTCATCCCGCATTAAGATATATTTTTTTAGATGAATTCTGTATCCTCTTCATGAAGTGTCTGTGAATTAGCTTTAAATATTGGAATATAGGTGAAGTACTGAATATATCAGTATGACCTGTTCTTTCAATAGAGGATGTTTGCAATAATAAGCCTCTTAGTACCAACACTAACACTTTGAGCGCAGCAGTGTATGTGTTATAGAACAGAAATGGCAGTTATAGAACAGAAATGGCAAAGGTTTATTATCCACAGCAGTACCACAACATTTTATGTCTGTGCCTCTTTTTATGGTTGGTGAAATTGTGTTCTCTGATGTCATGGTAATAACTGTCCCAGTGTGACATGATGACTGGCTCTCAGAGTAGGGTCCCTTTGACCTCTGATCTCTCATGGTCGCCTCTGGTCTGGGAGGACCAAGTGGACGCCACAGCCGTAGATGAATCCATTTTGTATTTCCCCTCGTGGCTGCGGGTCAGGCTTAATGAGCCAAAGATTGGTGTTGAGTTTTCGTAGCAGGTGTCCCGTCATCTTGCTCATTGTCAGCCCTTTTGCGGCGCCCATTGATTTTCTTCACATAAGAATTTTAGATGCTCTCTTCACCCCTCTCTGCTCGATCAATAAAGGAATTTCTCACCGGTTACCAGGATGGGTTGTCAGGGATATAAAGGAGGCCACTGCAGCAGCTTGTAAGAATTACCCGCTGTATCAGGAATTATTTATCATCAATTACCTGGGGAAATAAAAAAGGCAATGCACTGTTTTACATGCTAAAAAGTGAACTATGAGCTTTTATGTGTTTTTAAACAATGTCAGCTTTCTGTGGCAGTGCCAGGAAAAATGCTAAAGGCCTGCATTTAGAACCTGGTAAATTTCATATGAGTGAGGGGACAGTTGTATTCTAATGGCCTGCATTTAGAACCTGGTAAATTTCATATCTGCATTTAGAACCTGGTAAATTTCATATAAGTGAGGGGACAGTTGTATTCTAAAGGCCTGCATTTAGAACCTGGTAAATTTCATATGAGTGAGGGGACAGTTGTATTTTAAAGGATACCAAGAGAACAGGGGAAGCGGTGGAGGGCTAAAAATAAAACAGACTGTGGTGGTGCTTCAGTTGACAAGGTGCTGCCATTTTTCATAGAGTTCCCGAGATGCTCGTCTGATTGGATCTGCTGTCTCCTGGCAACGGCTCAGGTTACACCCTCTACCTTGCTGGATGGGTTTAAATTTTTAATTTAGCGCTGGAATAATGGGTTGGAGGAGATGAAGCTGTGTAGCTATTATTTATCACATATTAAAAAAAGAAAGGCAGAATAATAGCAGGTCCAGAGCGCTGCAGCAAAGGTTTATCTAAGATTCACAAACACTGGAAGTGAATGATGCCTCCTGTATAGGACCCTTCTGTTCAAAACTTTTAAATGGATGAATGCCATACATGTAAATCTTCTCGTCATTGATAAAATATAATTGAAGAGACATTTCCTGGACTGGATCATATTGTGTTTTCAGCCTTGTCTATATGTTATTTTCTTCTTGGTAGAAGAATGACTGTGTAGCTATTAGTATATACCACAGTAAAGGCAGTCTAGCTGAAGAGGCCTGTGAGGCAAAGATATACTAATTGGAATGTGTGTTGACAAGGTCTTAGCTGTGTTATGGATCTCTGCCTTTCACTGGTTGATGCAGTGATTAAATGGTTTATTATTTGATTTGAATTCAAGTAAGATGAATAGGAGAGCTTAGGAGACAGACAAGTATGAATTTTACCTTGACACCTCTGCATACAGGTAGACTAAATTATTCAAAATTACAATCTTTGCCAGTATGTGTGTGTATTCATTCCTGGTCTACTGAGAGTTGTATATTGTATATGTATATTGAGTCAGTTCAGAGAGACAAACTGAAATATACCCATCAAATGCTTCAAAGATCATCTTAACATTCATGAAATGGAACTTGTCTGTAGACAGTTTGACCTGCACAATCTGGGAGGCAGCTTCAAGTCAACTTTATGTTGAGGAAATATATCACAAATCCAGCACATTTCAGCCAAACAAGAATACCAGGGCAAGAGTTGTTCAGCCATCATACAGTCTGGTATGAAACTGTCATATCGGAAGACCTCGACTCCCCTGATCGTTACATCTATGGGAACAGTTGTGTGTGTGTGTGTGTGTGTGTGTGTGAGAGAAAGAGAGAGAGAGGGAGGGAGAGAGAGAGTATGTGATATACAGTATGTAAATGTGGATGATGTGTACTACATAGCTACACAGCCTCTGCCACACCCGTGGTCCTATTGCACTCAGGACAGTGTGTGTGTGTGTGTGTGTGTGTGTGTGTGTGTGTGTGTGTGCCATTTTCTACTTAGTGACTAGACCAGCACTTATCCGAGGCTATCTCACTCAAGTTGCCATAAAAGCCGCTGTCCACAATGGGAGCAGTTGTGTGGTGATGTGCTATCATGCAGCTCATCTGTAATGACAGTAGATTAAAGAGGATGATCTGGGCTTTGGGAAGCCTGTTTCCGGGGTGGGAGAGGTAAAAATAAAGTAGGCTTTCATTCCACTGGCACTAGGTTGTATGCTATGATATTTGGAATGGTTTCCATAAGTGGGTTATCAACACATGCTAGGGCAGTCTCAGCATAGGACTAATGCAGTGTAGAAATGCAATGTCATTATTCATGTTATTCATATTTAAACTTAGTGTGTGATATTTAGACTTAGTGTGGTGACTTTTTAATATACTAATATACAAACTCTTACTTTGAAATGACTTTTTTTATTTAGCTTGACTTGACCTGAATAATACGGCATCATGTTGACATGACATGATGGTCAGCAGCTAAGTAGATGGACATGATCAAAACTAGGCAAAAAAACATTCTCAACTTAACCATAGATTTTATTGCAAGACAGACACGGCTGACCAGTTAAAGGTTCTTGGATCGATGGGCACTGAAAGTATTGCTTCCTGTATTAGAATGGTGTCCTTTAAACATCTAATTTCACTTTAGAGGCTCTTAACTTTATATCTTAAATGTAATCATGGCCACATCGTTATTCCTGGCAGTATTCTATTACTCTAGAGTCTAGAGTGGTCCTGCTGGCACACATCACTGCTACTGCTACTGAGGCATTTACTCCTTTCAGATTCACAGATCATCTTTGCCGTTACATGTGTACCGTGAATTTCTATTTAGATTGCTGGGCTGTGGCTAGCACGTCGGGCCCTGCTACACTTATCATAGAGGAGCAGACTGGTAATGATTCTAGAAGGTTCTGTACAACCGGTTGCTGCGCGGATGTGACAAGTCTGCATGAGCAAAGGAAGGAAAAAAAAAAACGTCTGAGCCCAAAGTGGGAGGATTGAACACATTCAGCCTCTAAGCCTCTCAGCACTTGTCCGCGCCGCACAGAACCCTGGGGATGTGATCAGAGACCTCGCTATCACCACCAGCCCAGCTCAGTCTCTGCATTTGTGCTGCATCCGCCCCCCCCCATCCCCACCACCCCAGCTCTGTTCTGTATCAGCCCCAGCTCATACAGCTCGGATTTATTGAATTATGTTTTTCAGCATATGGAGAAATATTAAGACTGCTTGTAGCCCCCTGACATTTACCATGTGGAGCACTCGGGCTTATTAGCAGTCTCCTATTCAGGCCTGTCTGTCGGGAGCCGTAAGCCTGTGCTTATTTTATGCCAGATACCTGCCTGCTGTTCTGGCTCATGCTTTCAAACACACTGATGCATTCCACTGATCGGTGATGTGGACTCACTGACTGCTCTTGAGTTGGATGTTCTATTATGTCACCTTTCCCTATTTGGTCATCCTGTAACATAAATGTCATGAGATATGTTGAGTGTGAATTATATGTAGGCTAGTCTATATTCTCAAGTGGGAAAACAGTAAGAAAGCAATTGTAATGTGTCATTATCAAATATGTCCACTTTTTCACTTCAAGTGCAGGCATTAAAACGCAAGTATTGTCTCAAGTTACATGTTAAACTGTGTAGGCGGACACTGCAAATGCCTCTGAGCTGGCCCATCACTCACAGATGTAAACAAGCCTTTATGGCGAACTAACACTAAGCCTCCCACTGTCTGGCTCTGGATGGATAGTGTACCTGCTGAAAGTGGGCCCAGTTTGTCACCCTCCCTCCTGCAGCAGTGGAGCCCTCCGCGTAGCGCTTCCCTCCATCAGCGCTCTGGCAGGCACCTGTGTGCGGAGTGCCACGATGCGGAGCCATCTGCCTTTGGCACGCCACACACACACGCACACACACAGACACACGCACATATACACAGGCACACATTTACACACACACACACACACACACACACACACACACACATACACACACACACTCTACCAACAGGCTGTAGGGTCATGGAGGGAACCTACCGCTCAGCTCCAGCAATGCCAACCGACCGTTCTCTCACCATTTAACAGTGGGGAGATATTATGATCACTGTTTAGAAAGCCACTGCCAATGTGGAAATCAGAAGGAAAAAAAAGCTGACAGTGCCCTATATATCTTAAATACAGTAATAAAGCAGCCTAACGGATGGATATGGTCGTTTACTTGGGGTCAATTCTTTTCTGTTTGCTTCATTGTTGAAACTCGAAGTCGAAAGCATGACAAGAGGATGAGGATACCACTAGAAAGCTTTTTCAGATGTTACTTCTTTTGTAAACTAAAGTAGCCTACCCTACATTCAGAACCAAGAAAGTCAAAATCAGGAATCTGGCAGTCTCAGTTGTGTGTGTCAAATGCTCCTTTCGTGAGACAGAAAGCAGAGCTCAATATTCCACCTGCATAGCTATTTTGTGCAACCTTAAAAGGAGAACTCCTGCAATTTTCCACACAGATATGGGGGGATCCCCCTTAATGAGTTACTGAAATGTGATCAAGTAGAGGTCATTAATTATATTTACTGACTGACTGACTTGCAATAAGGAGTAGCCTACTTGTGGGTAAACACAAATGTGCAGTTCTAACGGATTTAGCTTAAAAAGTAAATAAAAAATAAAATAAAAATATTCTCCTACATTCTTGTAGATTCAAAATGGGCCATTCTCTCATTGCATTAGGCTACTTCATTGTCATTCTAATAATCATATAATTTCAAGTTTGAAAGAGAAGAGGTGTCACTATTTTCTATCTTCCCTAGGAAGTTTGCTATACCCTGCTATACACTGTTCTGCTGAATAAATCAATAAACAAAAATAAATCTACCCTACAGCTCTCCCTCAAACCTTTACTTGGGCTTAGCCATGCTGGCTCTCTCGGCATGTCCGCTCTTATTTCCATATCTGCATATGCCTTTGTGGGATCACAGAGGGTCTAATGCTAATGTCTGACACAGCAGCTCCTTGGCCATGAGCTCCGGCTATAGACTCTATCATATCCACAACATTCACACATAACATGGGGAGAGGTGGAAGGGGGAAGTCCACAAACTGAATGGGAATGGATATCTATCACCCAGTATAGGGAGTCATAGGGAGTCTCAGGCAACATCTGTATTGTTCTTTCAAATTAGTCTGATAACCCATTTCCTTGCTTTCAGTCCATGTTATAAGCCTATGGCACCATCTGCTCAGTCTAGCCAAGACACTCACCCTAAGCGCACCATTCCCCCACCCACAGTTGACCTCAAGGGATGCCCATTCACTGATGACTGCAACTCTGAGCAGCTGGTAGTGAGAGTGCTTGCTCTAAGCTTGCCACTCCACTCTCTGCAAACCCCAGGCATGGCTAACATCTCTTAACTTTAGTGGTGACCCTGGGCAAAGCTGCTTAGCCCCCGTGCATTAGCTGGAAACAACCGAGGTCAGCTGGCTGTTTCACTGCAGCCATTATGGCCGCTGACGCCAACCCATTCACCACCTCAGGAGGATGGACTTCCTCTGTTTTTCAGTTGAGGAGCTAGCAGCTTTTTGCTTTAAACCTCAGTCATGCTACTGTGTCTCTCTGTAAACCATAATGTACCGACCCCACAAAATGGAGAGCTTCCACCATAATTGACTCATGGTGAGAATCTCTTCCTTTGATGGGACTCCAAGATCAACGGAGGAGTCCTGTGTGTGAGACCCAAACCTGAGACTCATAATCCTTTCCTTCAGACCTCACAAGGGCAGCTGTTCTTTGGATAGTGTAAGCTGAGCTGGAGAGGAGCTTACTGCGTGGTAGTCGTGGAGACAGACTCCCTGGAGGTTTTGGATTCTGTTTGCAGATCTCACAGATGGATGGGAGCTGCGCATGCAGGATGCTGCTCGAAAGGAAGGGGGAGAAAGGAAGAAATGTGTGGTAGAACAATCTAATGACCACACATTCAATAAGAGAGATCTCTACATAATGATTTTGAAGTTAGGCCCTAGTGTTTTTTTTTAACATGCGATTGTGACAAGAAAACATCTGCGTATGTGTGGTTTGCTTTTATCATAATAGGATAGATACTCAAAGTGTCTGCTGCATATATTTGTTCACAACTCTCCCAGTAGGTTTGGGTGATGTCATCTTAATCGTGATTTGACATGTGTACAGTATAACATTGCGATGGACGATGATACGATGATATTTATGCTAAAAAATGATATATTAAAATATTTAGGACTATTTTATGCTAAAACATGAAATATTTTAAGTTCAATGTACGCTACAGTGCGAGACATGCAAAAAACAAAAAACAATAGCAATGTCACAATCAGGAATTATAGCTTATAAAACGGTAGTTTCACATAGACTATTAAATCCTTCATTTTTGCTCTCTGTCTGATAGCCTTTAAAGTACCCCGCATATGCATCAGTTTAAGGCTCAATTTCATTTCCAGGGAAAAGTTTTAAAAAAGAATGTATTTAGCCCATGTTACAGCAAGGTTTATAGTACGTGCCTGGCAGGTAGGGGCATGGCACCACGATGGCTGCTTCCCACTGAGATGACGTTCAACCATCACGATGGACGATGCCCTACCCAGAAGTGGTCTTCTATTCTACATGCTTCCATTGAGTCATCCGGTTGTTGTTTGTGTATAACAATATTAAGGCCTTAGCAAGCAGGTTTACAGCATTTTTCGCTCACTATTTGTGAAGCATATTCCAACATTGTCTGCTCCTTGAGACATGTAATCTTTTATCCTCTATCTGTGGTTTTAGGTGTACTGGCTCTGGCTGCGGGGGATTACGGAAATGAGGACATGAAGCTAAATAGGTTTTAAAAAGACAAAGTGGTAAGGAGATCCCCTTTCTTTTGCCTCGCTCAGTGCTTCTGATTTCAAAACTGACTCAGGTTTCTGGCCAAAACGCTGCTTCTGTGCAGTTCAGCAATTCTTTGTGCAGCCAATTTGGTCATGAATGTGTTTCATTAAAGAAAAGTGACAAAGGCAAAGCATTAAAAAAGATCAGAGCACCGCTCCAACTGATGAATCGCCCCAAACTGCTCTGCTCATTGCGCCATCAGCAAAAGACTATCCGTTACTGCGGGTTCTTACTAAACTGTGTTAGTAGATCACATAGAACAGCAACATCTGGATGGGGTCATTTTAGGGAGGGAAATCTGCCACGGTTGGGAGGGAAGCTTAAATACAGGAAAGAGGAAGAGGTGGAATTCACAGGCTTAGTGAAAGCCTCGGTTTGCGTGTTGACTGCAGAGGTTTATATGAAAGGAGAGACAGAGAGAGAGAGAGATAGAAGGTGCTTTGCATGAAAATACAAAATACATCAAGTGAAGACACTTTGTTTTGTCTGAGGTCACTCTTTAATGATGCCTCACAACCTATTGTGCCCCAAACAGTGGATCCTAATGGTCTCTTTCCCTGCGCAAGTGGTTAACTACTGTCTTTTATATGCAGGGGCAAAGCACAGATTGTTACAGTGTTGTAATATGAAAAGCAGGAGAGAGCAAGAAAGAGAGAGAGAGAGAAAACTTATTATCAGATCCCATCTCGCTTGGCTTCACACCTGCATGGTGGAGCGAGGGGGAACAAAAATCGATTGGACTTGTGGATTATCGACTTCTCACCAGGGAGCTTTTGCAGACCTCGGCTGAATTGATGCACTTCTGCCAATGGTGAAAAATGCCCTCAGTCTGAGAGCATGTTCATGCGCTCTGGGTTTTAATGTGAGACTTTGGACTGGAAGGGGCACCAAGCCCAGGAAGTTGCTTAATTATTAATGGAGCCTGTGACAATCCATTTCCACCCCTGTCTTAGGACGGAGCCGTGTTTCACATTAGTGCTGTCAATAAGAGACATATGCCAAATACATGTGATCATCACTGGGGCACTTACTGAGGCCGGTGTGTATTTGCGTGAGGGATTGCAAGCAGAGTGGAGGCTTGAGTGAACAGCTGAATTTATAGACTGTAGAGCAAAGAGAAATTCATCATTACCCTTGACATCCTATAAGACACTCAAAATCCAATCTTTTTGGAGAGTAATTGCTATGTGCTTCCAAGTGCACATGTGTTCATTCTTGGCATTTGCCATATGCAGCGATGTTTATTTTTCATGTATCAGCTGAAAATGAAGAGTAGAGGACCATATTTGCGGTCTCTCTACATGGCAAAAACAGATGGTTATGCTGTGAAAATCCATGCATTTTTTCTCCACTAATCCACATATGGAGGCCTCTCAACCTTCATTGCGCATTATGTGTTGTAGGCCACAGCGTACTGTTGAATATACCGTAGTTAATTTTGTACAGTTAAAGTACAGTTACACAAAACTGTAACTGTTATACATGAAACATCATAATCTTCTACCAAAAAAAGATCAGTAACCTTGTTGTAATCTTGTCACACCTGCATGAAATTTAGTATCTGAACAAGGAACTAGAGTTACTGTTGGTATAATTATATTGATCTGTCTGTCTCTCTGTCTGTCTGTCTGATAATATCTGTCTGTCTTGCAGAGTGCCTGGCCATCATAAGTGAAGCGTCCATCTTTGCCCCCTCCCCACTGAGGGGTCATGGCTCTCTGGACAGGAAGAGGCGCCTTGGCTCAGGCTGAGCCGAGCTGCCGCCCCGCCCACCGCCTGGCGCTGCTCCTCAGCCTGCTCCTGTTGCCTCTGCACAACCTCTCCGCTGCCTTAGGTACCGCCCATCTGTCCGCTCGTTACAGCACATCTCCTCTCGCTCTCCTGCATGCTGACAGAGCCCTCCGTGTGTCATAGCACTGGGAGATAGCGTGGAACAGGTAGACAGGCTGGGCCGTTGAAAGGGAAATAGAAAAATGCTACATGTTAAACGCGGATGGCTTATCTAGGGAGAAGTGAATCAAGCCAAGCTTACTCACCGTCCATCATAGAGGGGCACACAGATTTATCTCAACTTGCCCAGTCCATAGCATGAACCATAAAATGGGAAAAATGACTTGCCTTTAACCATGCTGCAGGATTCACCACATGTAGCATGCCAGTTAGAGAATATTTCACGCATCCTTAGTCTGTGCGTGCCTATATGTGTCATGTGCATGTCAGTGTTTGTCAGGCTGTCAGACAGACATAGAATACAAGGATCTATATATTGTGTTGAGTTTTCTGGCAGGAACCCCCCCCCCCCCTTTTTTTGTGGTTTGACAGGGGGTTGATCATGGTTGTCATGGTGATGCTGCACCCCGTGTACTGGTGATGTGCTAGTATGGTGTCCACATAAATGAGGGGCTAGATGCACAGTTGTTGGTGAGATACTGCCGTTAAGAGCTTGGCCATTTGCAGAGAAATCAGGGAATTAGTAAACGGAAGATTCAACTTATAAATGTATAAATGTATCTGTGCTGGATTCATTATGCATTATGGGCTGTAGGTTGCTGGAAAAGGATAAAGACTGGGGCTTAAAATGCTACGATAGTTAAAATACTATCCAAGTACTTAATTGCTGAAATCTTGTTCCATATTGTCATATGGATTGTTTGATGTTCAGCTCTCTGCTTTGAGGATGTTATTTTTGCATAACATAAGAAAGGTTGATTATTGCACCAGCACGGTTCTGCTAACATGGGAGCTGAGCTCTCCCTGGAGATTTTCACCCTGCTTCTAGAATTCTCCCAGAATTCCCGAGTAAACAAAAACACACCCAGTGCAGTGCTGATGCTGTTGCGTCTGGGAGAGGTGCGAAACCAAGATGACATTGGCTTCCTCGCTCGTTCTCACTCTCACTCTCTCTCACCCTCTCTCCTTCTCTCGCCCATCTCTCTCACTTCCTCCTCTGGGAATAGTTTGATAACGGCAAATACAAAAGCCCCTGACATGCCTGAGTAAGTGAGTGGTTAAATCAGAATGACAGTGTGTGCAGTGGAGGAGGAGGAGGAGGTTTGGATGCTTGTTCCACTCCGGTACTCTCTACATGGAGGAGACTCACCTGTGAAAGAAGACGGCGGAAAGAGGATGAGGAGGAGGAGGAGATGAAGCAAGAGAGCGTGAGAGAGACAACAAGGAAGAGAGAGAGAGGAAGGAAGGGGGAGGGGAAAGGGTGGTTACCATGGTGAGGGGTCAGCTCTAGCTGTGATCTGATAGATGAGTCTGATTCAACTCCTGAGTGGGAGGAGTTTCAGCTTGCCCCGTTTGACGTGCTGCTATGGCAACAGTGCACAGAGGCCAGGCTCCGGTGCTTGGAAGGTTTTTGTATCTATGACGACGGGCCTCTGAGCACCTTGGGACTCACCGGGTGTCAATCTCAGGTGCTGGGGCCGTCTGTCTGAGCTGAATTTGATCCTATTCTATTCTGGGATGGCTGGGGATGGATCTGGTAATGGCTTATTGAATTGGGGGGGACAGAAATATTGCTGTGTGTTATTGCCTTCTGTCACCAGAGTGTCACTGAGATGGCCCAGCGTTGTCAACGTTCCCCTCCTCGACTGTCTCACCTCTTACAGGGCCTGTCACTTTTTTTTTTAGCCTGTGATTGACAACATTTCCAGGCACAAATCTTCTTCTTTTCCCCCGTCTCCCCCCAGTCTCCCCGAGATTCATCAAGCTTCCCACTGACCAGATCGGTGTGTCAGGGGGGGCCGTCTCTTTCGTGTGCCAGGCCACAGGTGACCCCAAGCCACACGTCGTGTGGAACAAAAAAGGAAAGAAAGTCAGTTCTCAGCGCATTGAGGTCAGTCACCTACCCTTGTTCAGTATCAGTTACTGCACCTGTATTTGCTAAGTCTGTTGCACACACACTCCAGCATCAATGGATAAATTACATACATTGTTAAATGTTCTATGAGTAGGTTTATATTGTATATTGTAATATATATTATTTCCAAAACGTTCAATATTCATTACAATCATTGAATCATGTAAAATCTTGTAACTGTATGGTATATACTTGGCTGAAATTATTATCTTCAGTTAGCAGACGCTTTTATCCAAAGCGACTTACATATGTCAATTATATGACAAGAGCCATTCTCCCTTCTCTCAGAGCATATCAGGACTAAGTGCCTTGGTCAAGGACACAATGGTGGAACTCTTCAGGCTACTTGCATGCTAGCCCAGCTCCTTAGCCACTATACGCTACCACCGCCCCATTCCCATATTTCTACTCATTTTTAATATTTTTTGTCCATGTTTGAGTAAAATATAAAAAACTGAGACAATGTGGTTTGCGGTCCTCACTGTGTTCTGGGTCTTTCTGGGTGCAGACCATAGAGTTTGATGGTCCTCACTGTGTTCTGGGTCTTTCTGGGTGCAGACCATAGAGTTTGATGAAGGCGCGGGGGCAGTGCTGAGGATCCAGCCCCTGAGAGCACCGCGGGACGAGAACATCTACGAGTGCGTGGCCCGCAACAGCGAGGGAGAAATATCAGTCACTTCCAAACTCACAATCCTTAGGGGTAAGTGCCATGGTTGAACCTCCTGAGCGTGAAACGTAAGCAAAATAGTGTCCATTGTGCAGCTAATTAAAAAAAAAAAACAATCATCCATGCCATCAACACATACTTATGAACGCATGTGAGTCATGAACCCCATCTCCATTATTGCTTTGCAAATAAATTATAAATAGAAGCCATTATTACATGGTCAGCCCTGTGGTCTTCATAGTGGCGGTAATGAGATCTGATACAAAATGGGAGAAAGCTTGTTGCCATAGTAACATTGATACTCCTGCGAGTGCATAAGACGAATGAAAATGAAAGTTTCTCAACAAGTTGAGCACACTCCTGCTGAGGCACTGACTCACCAGTCTGCTCCAGTCGCTCAGAGACAGACACAGAGCTCCTGTAGCCATGCCTCTCCCTAACCTCTCCAGATTTGATGTCCAGACGGGGTGTGTGTGTTGGTGTGTGTGTGGATGTGTGTGTGGGCGTGGGGTGGGGGTTTGGTGTCTGCTAATCTGATTGGCGGGTCAGGGGGCGGGTCTTTCTGCTTAGGCTTATGGTAATGTATTCCTGCCCCTCTCAGATGTGAGTCTCAGAGGTTCCTCTGGCATACTTTGATTACCTAAAAAATGGTGAAATATGTCCCCGTGTTATGCCGGTAAAAGCCCAAGATAATTCTGCATATTTTGCAGTTTTACCTGAGATTTGCTCACAAGTATTCCCTTGGTACATCACCATCTTTCCTGATGTTGTCACTTACTGCCAATTTCCATGTATACGGAATTGTTCTGAGGTTCAGAAGGTCTGATGATTTTCAGCTAGAGCTTCTGCTGTAATTTGATCTCTATTAGTTTACTATCTGTGAAATCAAATGTAAACACATATTTTTCTCAGGTATTTTATAGTGTCATACATAAATGTATGTTTTTTAAGCTTTAGGGAATTTCAGGTTAGATATAGGCAGTGTCAGCATTGAATAAAATGGTATGCACTAAAATGTTTGTATTCATATGTATGTAAGCATTCACGTATTGATGTAATTATATGTATGTATTCACCGTCATGCTCTGCTGGTAATGAAGTGCCTCCATGCTGGTTGAACTGTGTCTTGGGCGCATTCTGTTTTCTGTGCCATGTAATGGCGGCCTGCTCAACACACAGACCTCCAGCTCCAGTAAGGGACAGCTACCATAGGAGGCTCGTTTCTACATGAGGAACTAGGGGATTAGGCAAGACTGGGATGTGTGTGTGTGTGTGTGTGTGTGTGTGTGTGTGTGTGTGTGTGTGTGTGTGTGTGTGTGTGTGTGTGCGCGCGCATGTGTGTGTGTGTGCATGTGGTGTGTGTGTGTGTGTGTGTGCACATGTGTGCATGTGCATATGTGTGTGTGTGTGTGTGTGTGTGTGTGTGTGTGTGTGTGTGTGTGTGTGCTTTGGCAGGGCTCATGAGGCAGCAGAAGGGCCGGAGCCTGGGGAATAGCCTCCTGCCCATCTGCTCACTACTTGTCATTGCTGCGGCATAAACAACTCCCACCCCCTTTATCACTCTCTTGAGTGCGTGAGAGTGGCGGTGTGTGAGGTGTGTCTCTTGGTGTGTGTGTGTGTGTGTATGTGTGTGTGCCCATGTTCACGTGTACTGAGATGGAGAAAAAGGATGGGCAGTATATTGGCCTCCTGTTGGCAGCCTTAGCTAAAGTCTCAGCAGAGAGCAGACATGAAGGTGGGTCACGGAGCCAGTGAAAGACCTCCAGCACGCTGCAAACGGGAGCCTATTACCCAGCCGCTTCAGCAGGGTAAAAATAGTGCCTCTCTGAGGTGTCACAGAAAGAGCCATCCTGCACCTTGACTTTGTCAACAGAATGTCAGCGCTGTATCGGCTGGATGCCTTTTGAAGACATGGCAGCTCTGTGCTTTCACCGGCGCGCTGTATTTCCCTCTCTCTCTTTCTGTTTCTGTTTCTCTCTCTCTCTCTCTATCTCTCTCTCTCCTTCAATCTCTTTCCTCACCCCCCCACTATTCCCCTTTTTCTCGCTCTTCTTTTTCTGTTTTCCTTTTTTCTTTAGTATGATCTATTTTTTCATTTCCTATCTGAGTGGCTTGTGATCTTTGTGTTGCATGGCTCCCCCTGTGATTTAACCTTCCTTCTTATCCTCCTCCCTTTGTCAGTCTGGATCTGCATTTGCACATCACCATCTCTGCCCTCCCTGAGCAGTTATCCTCCCTTATATGCTCTCTCCCCTCCTTACCATCTCTCTCTCTCTCTCTCTCTCTCTCTTTCTATCTATCTCTCTATCTCTTGCTCTCTCACTCTTTCTCTCTCTCATTCTCTCTCTCTCTCTCACTCTCTCTCTCTCTCTCTCTCTCTCTTGCTCTCTCACTCTTTCTCTCTCTTACCCTCTCTCTCTCTCTCACACTCTCTCTTTCTTTCTCTCTCTTGCTCTCTCTCTCTCTCTCTCACTCTCTCTCCTCTGCTGGCTCCAAGCCTGGCCACTTGGTCACACATATCTCAGTCTTACATAAATACCATCTTACATCCTTATCAACCCACTGGATGGTGCTTCATGTGCTTCCTGTTTTTTTTTTTATTCATGTTCACGTTTCTTTGACATGTTTGGTTTCTTCCTCTGCCTATTCTCTTCTACTTCTACCACAATTCAGATTCTTTTTCTCTGAGAAACGCCTTCAGTTGGACACAAAAGGGAGTGTAGGCTACATTTGTGCCCACTTTCTAACGTATGCAGTGCTTTCAGTCGTGCCAGAACATTATTTCACCAGTCCAGGCATCCTGCTTCATGCTAAAGCTGTTTGAGTGCTTTTTTATAAATGGAGTCATGATGTACTGCGTTTGAAGAGAGAAGGAGAAAGGACAGGAGGAAGCAGGCCTGAGCAGAGGGCCATTCACTCATCGGTCAGCGACCCACTCTCTCATCTCTCCTCACCATGGAGACCACTGCAGAGAGACATGGGATGGTGGCCTGTGGAGGGTTGCAGGTTTTGGTAGACAAATACAGTCCCAAAATATCAACACATTGGCCCACGGGTGTACACACACACATACAGTACACGCATGCGTGCACACACACACACACACACACACACACACACACACACACACACACACACACACACACACACACACACACACACACACACACACAGGCTTTGGGTTTCAGCTCCACCAATATCCATGGTAAATGGCCTCTGGGTCATCACTTCCAGCAGCTGTCCAATCTTTCTGGTGAGATGAGTCTTTTGTAGTTCTTCATTGCATTCTTCCTTCCCTCACTGCATGTGTACACAGCGTGCCTCCCTCTTCTCTCCCTCTCTTTCACACACACACACACACACACACACACACACACACACACACACACACACACACACACACACACACACACACACACACACATACACACACACACACACACACACACATACATACACAGTGTCCACCTTGCCTGGAGGTAATAGAATGTTTCTGCGGCACTGCACCCTAAAAGCCTTGTGTGTGTGTGTGTGAATAGCTGGAGTGGGTAGAGCACGGCTGATTGCTGATTACCACCTTCCTCTGCCTATTTCTGTGGGCTCTGGAAATAAAGGAGACAGCAGAGTACCCGCATGCTCCACAGCTACCAGCGCTGGGGAGGTGGCCCAAGCTCAGATCACTGAGCCATAGTCTGATTGGGGACATATGGCTTTTAGCGCTCCGCATTCATTTTCTTTTTATCTCCTCTGTTTGTCCCCCTCCCTCCTCCCTCTTTCACAATCTGCTGCGGAGATATGTTTTATATGCCTCATAATGTTCCCTTGTGTATAGTGTGTGTGTGTGTGTGTGTGTGTGTATGTGTGTGTATCTTTGTATGACGTGTGTATGTTGTGTGTGTGTGTGTGTGTGTGTGTGTGTGTGTGTGTGTGTACGCACATTCTGTACATATCTGTGGTTTTGCATGGCTGTGTGTGTAAGGGTTCTCATACACCAAATGTCTGTTCGTTCGTCTGCATTCATAGCATTCTGTGTTTGTGTGTCCATATGTGTCTGTGTCTGTATGGGAACAAAGAGTGGCCGTTGGACCCGGTGCTGCTGGCTCAGTGCTCTGGCACCGGTACAAAGCCTAATTCCCCGCATGTAAACAGAAGTGGGGTTGGACTGAGCCTGCAGATGGGCACCGGGGCCTGGGGGAGCTCCACTGGCCAAACCCCCCCCCCCCCCCCCCCCCCAAGCAACCATGAAATAATGTTCTGTCATAAATACCAGCTTTCCTCTCAAACCTGCTGACCTTCTGAAATGCTGACCTGTAACCAGTCAAGCACGGGAGGGAAAAAATGGCTTTTCGAAACTGATACTTGAATTTGTGGGTTATTGAGTTTAAATAATGGTGAACTTTGAAAAAATGAGCTGTTGTGCTGTGGAGATTTCTCAGTGAACTTGTGGCGATTTGTCCAGGTCCTGCACCTGAATAAAAATACTGTATAGTCTGATACAGGACAGGACTTATTGCAGCATCAAAGCGCTTGCGTGTGTGTGTGTGTGTGTGTGTGTGTGTGTGTGTGTGTGTGTGTTTGTGTGTGTGTGTGTGTGTTTATGGATGTGAATGTGTGGAGTGGAAAAGACTAGAGGGGAGTTGTAGAGGAGAGGAGTGCAGCATTCTGCAGTGCTAGCTTTGTGTACATGGTGGGGATGAAACTCTGGGGGATATGCTCATCGACTCTCTCCTTCTTTCTCCTTCTCTTTTTTTCTTTCTCATTTTCTGTCTTTCACATAATCTCCTCTCTAGTGCTGATTCACCCACATGAGGACAAGCCTGTAATTAGCATTGGTCAGGGTGACACATGCATACTGTACATACACACACACACACACACAGACACACACACACAGACACATTCAGCAGCATGCCCCTAGACGGTCAGTGGAATTCTGCACTCAAACACTGCCCATTGCCTGCATTGCCCATCCTTAGCGGTCTCTCTCTCTGTCCCACTCAATCTCCCGCTCAGTCCTGACTGATAGGAAATACATTTGCCTTAATGAGTCTTCCTTTTCAAAGCCCCTATATGCACGATCAGAAGTGGCACCCATCCCCAGAGAGGGGCCGGTGTTGACCCTGTCAGCCCCTCACACCCTCTCTTCCCTTTAGTACATTTCCCTCCTTTCTGTGAGATGACTACACATCATCAGAACATGTCACTCCGGAAGGAGAGGTCTCTTTTTCTGATTGTGCTGCCGGCGCTGTGATGGGAGCGAGATGATATTCATCTCGGCACCGAAATGGCTCTTTAAAAAACGCAGTCGCTCGCCGCCAGCGAGCGGCTGTGTGCTTCATCCCGATTCCCTAAAGAGCTCGCTCGGCTCTGCTCGGAGCGTTAAATCGTTGCATGCCCTTGCGGGCATGAGCCAGACTGACCAAACTAAGCTTAAATTAAATCCAAATGAGGCGACGGCAGCCTCATCAGCAGGCAGGGACGTCCGCAGGAGAGGAGAGCTAGTCCCTCTACAGGCCCTCTTCAGGCTCCGTTAGGGAGATTTAGCGTGAAGCTGGTTTCTCTGGGTTCAGTTCATGTTCACTTTATAGTCTTGTTAAATTCACACACATAGGCGCACACACATACAGTACACACATACAAGAATGCTCCCTTTCTTCAATCAAGCACACTCAATCACACACTCAACACACACACACACACACACACACACACACACACACACACACACACACACACACACACACACACACACACACACATACATACACACACACTCACTCACTCAGTGCTTTATTGTTTGTGTACATTTTCAATTAATGCTAGCAAATAATCATTACTTGGAGGGTACACCCCCCCACAACTTTATTCGTAATGCATGTAATTGACATTGCCGCTGCCGAGGTGAATTTGTGCATAGTGATTAGGAAGGGGTGTAATTACAGCACTCAGCTAAGCCTTGGAGGAGAGCGAGGCTTTCTTCCTCCCCGCAATTTACGGCTGACACCTCTAATGTTAGGGACGACTGCCTGCTGTCTTACTCAGCCTCAGGAAATGTCGGGAGTGCTCCGTAGGAGATTTCCTGTCGAACAGACCCAAACATTAGAAGTGCTTAAGACCAAAACAGTAACTAAATCATTTCTTAAAAGCGTGGGCGAGTAGTTCCTAATCATGGGTTCTGAGTGTATGGTGACATGATGATACTGATGTTGGCAGCTCACCAGCGAAACGGTGTGCTGTTGTTTTTTGTGGACATTGCAGGTATGAGATTATCACAATGTGGGATCTAGAGGCTTGGGGTTTTATTTGGATGGGAGCCCATACTGAGCGTAGCCTGAGCTGAGCTCTTGCTGCTTTTTCACGTTGTCAAAATGTCAAAAAGCTGTGTTTGCTGGAAGCTTCTGCTTCTCTTGGAAATGTAATTGTTTTGCTCTTGGCCAAAAGTGACATGCTTTTTTAACACCTTTTTGGACACAACTGTGTGCATCTTTCCTGTGTGTTTAAAGCTTGTGGTTTTGGAAATGCTGTAGAATTGTCCAGCCTGAGTTTCAGCATAGTACTGTTAAATAAGGCACTGCTTGCTGGTCACCATGTAGAATTCTTATTTTGGAATAAACGATTCAGCACTTTTAGGCAGCAAGATAATGTAGGTTGTCAAGGGTTTTACTTTAATCACAGTTTTACTTTAATATTAGTTGAGGTAGAGTCTGACAGCAAAAGCTTTAAAACATCAGCCTCAAACTGTGGGAATTGTACACCTTTATCACAAGTCAGAAATATTCTCTGTCACTCCGCCATATTTGAGAATTCGGTCTCCAGTCAGTGTATGCCTCAGCTAAGCATTACACACAGTATGTTGTGCACAAGAAATAGGTATTGGTTTTGAATAAATTAACCATTGCAATATGGAACATATCAGCAGGAACTACATGTGCAGTAGACAACATACCAGTAGGAACTACATGTGCAGTATGGAACATGTGCAGTATGGAACATATCGGTAGGAACTACATGTGCAGTATGGAATATGTGCAGTATGGAACATACCAGTAGGAACTACATGTGCCGTATGGAACATGTGCAGTATGGAACATATCAGTAGGAACTACATGTGCAGTATAGAACATATCAGTAGGAACTACATGTAATGTGTAATCACTCATTACAACTCAAGCAGAACATTAATACCTCATTTGAATTAACCACATAGCTAAATGGCATATAAATTAATGATCCATGCTGTATGGACATGGACAGCCTCATTAGAACCATATCTTTGAACTTTGATTGGGTTGTGTCATCATGCATGCACGCCGTAGGATTTTATTCTTCTCCTCCTCTCTGCCTCCACAGAGGACATGCTTCCCCCGGGCTTCCCCTCCATAGACATGGGCCCCCAGCTGAAGGTGGTGGAGCGCACTCGCACGGCCACCATGCTGTGTGCCGCCAGTGGCTTCCCAGACCCCGTCATCTCCTGGTTCAAGGACTTCCTGCCTGTGGAGCCCAGCGCCAGCAGTGGACGCATCAAACTGCTGCGATCAGGTGAGTCATGCCTGCAAATTCATGGCTGCTATTTTTTTGTCTTCATTTTGTTTTTATGCCAGAAATGGAATAGATGTTTGGATTATGGTGATATTAATTCTGCATGTGACTTGTGGCAAAATGGGAAACAGGTTGCAAATGGATGGCGGACAGTCGAGTAATGTTCACTTATTTATTGGTGTGAATTTTCCGAAAAGGGCTGGTGAAGTTTAATTTTTTGTTTTCCACAACCCAATCACTTTGGAGCTTTGGTGTAAGTCCTGCAAAAGTAACCGCTTTGCTGTAGACAATAATGATTTCAATTCTAAGATTCTATATTATTTGTGCGATTGTGCAACGGAAATACCAAAACATTAAACGATTATGAAAATTATGTAAGGGATAATGTATAGAACACCGGTCATTATGGGGAAAATAAGTCCTGACAGGGCGAACCGGACTCCGGGGTCTTGTTTCGTCTTGAAGGGACTTATTTTCCCATAATGACCGGCGTTCTATACATTATCCCGCTTATTATACGGCTACTTGCCAAAACGAAAAAATAAACTCCATGATATGTCTCTTTACACTTATTTGTTACTGTTTCGTCGTGGCTTTTGCTGAGAAACAAATAGTTCGCAACACACGCTGAACTTGAATCAAACATTCTTTAGAACACAGCTGATCAACCGTCTGCTTTCACTTTTGAATGAAATTCCAAGCGCAAACTCCGTTGCCATTGACAGCGGTCATTCTTGTTTTCAGAGGTCCTTTCCCAAGAAATAATGACCGCTAGAACTTTCGGAAATCCCATTCAAGTCAATGGAGCATTCTACTTGCATTGTGAAGAGCCGTATAATAAGCTTACATATCCATCTTTGACATTCATCAATTAAAAAAAAATCTTGCTAGTTTGTACATACTAACGTTTCATCCGCTTCCTTGGTTTGCTTTGCATATTGTTTTTGAAACATGTGTAATCCCCATTGACACACCCATTGTAGTACTTCATGGCTCCTTGGCTCCCAACAACAAAACATCAAAATAACTATCAAAAGCAAAAGACGGCAAAACATCATGACCTCCACTTCCATCTGACAAGCACCGCTAAAAGCTATCATTTTCTGTTCTTTTTGTTTTGTGTGTGTGTTTTTTTTCTTTTTTCTTTTTTGTAATCTTCAGGCGTCTTTGGTGAGTATCTCTCTGACCCTGAAACTACCTTTTCTTCTGCTGAGGATGATAACATCTTAAAAAAACTGCATGTCATCCTGACAGTTGTCTTCCCTCCAAATCACTCTTCCCCATCTTCTCTTCCTCTCACTGACTTGGAACTCTGCCCATTGCTCCCCAGACCACTGAAATGATATGAGTGATAAGAACATATTTTCTAGCACTGCCTCTTTCCATGCTCTCTCCCACTTTGTCCCCATACATGGGTCACCGTAGAATTGTTGTTGTTTCATGTATAACCTTGATAGCACAACAATTAGTATTACCATTACTATTGACAGTAGCAGCTAATTCCTAAAATCCACTGCCTGGTGGCCATTTTGCATCTTCCCCTTGTTTTGATGCCCCTAAAGTCAGTATGTGCATAATTATACTTATTTGTCTGTTTCTTTTGTTTGAAGAATACAGCACTGCAGTGAGAATCTGTGCGCTGAAGAGTTACTGTGTGACTGTGTGTTTCTCACTACATCCTCAGGGAGAGAGTGTCTAAGTATTAGAGTCAGAGGCTTGACAAAAGGGCGTAGGGAACATTAATAGGCTTTGTGTAATTCTGCTCTCTCAAGAAAAGTGTTTTCTGCATGACCCTGCAAGACACAGACACAGACTAAATCATTCTCAGACAGTGTTGTTGTTCATATCTGTCCCACTCGTCTTGTGGGCCCATCTAGTATAAACCATCCAAAGGCCGTCCTTATACAGTTAGTGATCCAGGTTGAATTTGAAGATTTCAAAACACAGGCTCCCTCCTTCAAACAGATCTAGCCGGCTCTCCAAAGGCATTTTCTTGTCCAAATCACAAACCCCAGTCTGCAGTCCACCGTAGTCCTGCCCTCCAGCACAGAGTAGGCAGGGAGGCTGCAGCAGAGCCCGTGGAGCGGCGCTGCTCGCTGGAGAACAGGAATTGTAATGGAGGGCATTAGTTATTCCCTCTCATCAGCCGCAGCGCAGCGCTGCACTGCATTGTCAGGCCGCGGTGGACGCAGGGGCAGTGGCCTGTGGGAGCCTGTCACGGGGAGCATGACCGACCGCTCCAGCTCCGCCATTTCATATTCCCCCAATAGAAGAGGCCTCGCTTTGTTATCAGCTAAATGGTCCGGCCAGCACCTTCCATTTGAAGAGAGCTTTAGGTCACGTTATTTTTTCACTTTTGGGCAGGAATTGTGTGGACTTTCTTTTCCATGTGACCCCCCCCCCCCCCCCCTTGTTTTATTTCCTTCTCTTTTCCACCTCTCTTCACCACCATTTGATCCTCATAATTACCTCTTAACAATGAGATTATAACTGTAATTTACGGAAATAAACTATAATTTACGCAATACTCAACAGTAATTTCCTCAAGTGCTGCTCTATATAGAGGGGCAGAGAGTGCGTGAGACAGAGAGCCTGTGACTGTGTGTGTGTGTGTGTGTGTGTGAGAGAGGGAGCGAGAGAGAGTGCAGTACCTGGCCATGTGGGGCGGCAGCGTTTATGAATGCATTAGACTCTGACAGATGGCAGCTGCCACCAGAGGCATCCAGCCCGAGGCTCGCACGGCTCTGGAGCACGGAGCTGTGGCCCGCACTCGCCCGCACTCGCTCACTCACCTCCAGCCCCGCTGCACCATAATCAAACTCCCCATCTCCAGCTGGCCTCGACAGACACTACACTCCAATCAAATCAAATAGGGTCGTTTCTCACAATGCCATACCCTGTCTACAGCCCATATGCATAGTGTTCCATTTAGGAATAACATACTATTTTCCCACCACACCTGAGTCCCACTCCAGCCTCACCTCTGCCCGCGTACTGTACACTCATATATAAACTGTACTTAAATATAAACTGTACACTCATATATAAACTGTACTCATATATAGACTGTACACTTATATATAAACTGTACTTAGATATAAACTGTACACTCAGATATAAACTGTACTCATATATAAACTATACTTAGATATAAACTGTACTCATATAAACTATACTTAGAAACTGTACACTCATATATAAACTGTACACTTAGATATAAACTGTACTCAGATATAAACTGTACTCATATATAAACTATACTCAGATATAAACTGTACACTCATATCTGTTCACTCATATATAAACTGTATACTCATATATAAACTATACTCAGATATAAACTGTACTCATATATAAACTATACTTAGATATAAACTGTACACTCATATATAAACTGTACTTTCAGATATAAACTATACTCAGATATAAACTGTACTCATATATAAACTATTCTCAGATATAAACTGTACACTCATATAAACTGTACATTCAGATATAAACTGTACTCAGATATAAACTGTACACTCAGATAAAAACTGTATGCTTCTATAAAGACTCAGCCCCTGAAGCCTTGTTATATTAACTGGAAGGACATTGTCCACCTCATGCACTCATTTATTATACACCAGTGTTTTCTAGTTCCAGCATATAGATCCTTCTTGAATCTTTGAAATCCTCCGTTCAGCTGAGCTGCGGTGGTAAATTAGTCTCTCACTACCCGGGTGTTCTATCTACGAGATTTCATACCCTCACCACTCAGTCACAGACCTCCCCCACCAAGATCCTCTCTCCCTCTTCTCTATTTTTGCTCCTGTACTGTCTTCCATCTCTGTTCCCTGTCTGTATGAGCAAGTTTGTTGTACCAGTCAAGATTTTTTTTCTTCTTTCCTCCAATTTTTTTTGTGCCGTCTTGTCAAGACAGCCTGAGAATTCAGCTTTGGTGTATTCCTTGGGGATCTGTTGCCGGGGAAAGAACCAAACAAGCATCAAAAAATGACTGTGTGCTGTGGGGAGAGCGTGTGCAGGGGAGAGACTGAGGCGAATGCTAGGAAAGAGTCGGTTCAACAGAAAGCATGTGCCTTAACGAGACAAAACTTTGCCTTCCAACTTCTTCCTTGAGTGTTGTAAATTGCCCCCCCCCCCCCACCCCCACCCCCCCAAAAAAGGAAAAAAATCAATGGCTATGCTGTTACCTGTAGCTTCAAATGATCTTGCTGTCGGGAGAGAAGCAGGGGATGGGTTGTGTTTGGGAAGGGGAAGAACACAAGAAGAGAGAGAGTGAAATGGAGGTAGTGGTAGGGCTCCTAACCAGAGGGTATGTTTCGGTCTCAATGTATTTTCTTAAGCTTTCGTCGTATTCACAGAACAAACAGTAAAAACAGTCTGTCAGACTTATGCAGACTATGACCACTGCGTTAAAGAAAATATTTTATATTACCGCATTAGCAAACAGTCCAGAATATAAATGAGAGATTGTGAGAGAGTGTTTATAGACTCACTAGGAGGCACTGCCTCGTAGTATCGAGCAATCACGTATGAGTGATTACAAATCACCACGGCAGGAACATTTGTGCCCCCCCCACTCTGTTACATCCTAGTGCACTGAGAATGTATTTGCCTCTGTCTGCTCTCTTGTTATCGCCCACACCTGAGGCCTGCAGATCAATCTCCCCCTCCCCGTCCTGCCCTGCCAGCCGAGCTCATCTCCGCAGCAAGACAGCTGCAGCAGGCCTGAGGACCGCCGGCGGCCTCCTTTAATCAGGGCCTGCTTACTCGCGGGCAGGGCGGGGCCACTTGCAGCGGGGGCTGGTAAAACCCAGAGGCCGGCGCAGGTGAACGGCAGAGCGAGATGGACGCTGACAGGCCCAGCTTTCAATCAAAGCGGTGCAGGAGATCGTATTGTAATCTCAGAGGGAGAGAGGGCGAGAGAGAGAGGCAGAGAGAGAGGGAGAGAGAAAAACAGAGAATATGTGTTTGTGTGTGGGGGGATTCAGCTTTAGCCAGACAAGCATGCCGTTTCATCTCAGCCTATTTTAAGACCAGTGTTCTTTTTAGTCGGCACTATTAATTCACTATAAAATGTTATAATTTGATAAAAAGAGATGAGATGCAATAATTGTTGTACTGTATAAAAACATCTGACAATAGACTAAATTTAATGTTGGCAGGCAGGGATGTGCATGAAGCTACTTGCTTGCTGTTGTAATTTAGAGCTATGCCTTTAATTGTGCTGTTGTTGCAATTTAGCGCTTTATGCCTTTAATTGTGGAATTGAGTCCTCCAGCGAACATGAAAAAATTGGCTAGAAGTGTTGCTAGGCCTCAATGACTAAAAGAGAGGAATAGAATGGAGCATCACAAGCTGTGTCTTTGGTCCAAGGATACAGATAGCCACATTCACACACACACACACACACACACACACACACACACACACACACACACACACACACACACACACACACACACACACACACACACACACACACACAACACACACACACACACTACAAAGCAGTCTTGCTATGCCGCATTTTCCCTCTGCCAGCATTACCATTTCGGTCACATTGCTTTAAAGTCCCCATTGTCTCTGAAGAGCCTTTTAGTGCCTATCTCGCTGTGTGAAAATTTGTCAGAGGCACCCAACGGGTAGCGATTCCCCAGAGCGGTTAGCTGGAGTCGGGCTAATCCTGCTTGTCTGCGCGCGTGTGATTGCTCCTCTGGACATCCTCTAAGATGGCCCGCGATGCTGCTGGCGGCAGGGTGGGGGAAGGGCAGGCGGGGAGCGGAGAGCTGTGAGCCATTTGCCATGGGACGCAGGGACAGTCACACTGACTTGAAAAGAAAAGTAATTATGGTGGGGGGAGAGGGAAGGGACTGGGGTGCACTGGGCGAGGGCAGAGGCTGGCATTAAAAACATTAATTGATTTGAAAAGGGGAACGCAGCTCCAGGGTTCTGGCCTGCGTTGAGCTGGGGATAAATATGTTAAAGCTAAAGAGTCTGGTGGCTGTGGAAATGTTAATGAGATGCAGTTTATGCAGTGCTTCTAGTTTAAATAAGGAGTTTTCATGAATGAATTATTAATCTCATCTGCTGTTCTCTCTCTCTCTTTCTCTCTCTCTTCTCTCCTCTTTTCACTCTCTTTCTGTATGCTTACTTATCACTTTTTATTTCCTTCTACACCCACCCTCACTCCCTCTTCCATTCTATTTCTTTATTCTCTTTGACCTCACTACTTACTTGTCTGGCATTCTTTTAACATCTCTGGCATTTCTCTCTTCCCCTCCATCTCTTTCCACTTCCCTCCCCCATCTCTCTCTCTCTCTTTTCCTCTCTCTCTCGCTTTCTTTTTGTCCCTGTCTGTGTGTGTGTATGTGTGTGTGTGTGTGTGTGTGGCTCTCTCCAGGTGCTCTGCAGATTGACAAGAGTGAGGAGATGGACCAGGGGAAGTACGAGTGTGTAGCGTCCAACTC
Source organism: Alosa sapidissima (assembly GCF_018492685.1). Taxonomy (NCBI): domain Eukaryota; kingdom Metazoa; phylum Chordata; class Actinopteri; order Clupeiformes; family Clupeidae; genus Alosa; species Alosa sapidissima. Next base: position 37,318,997 of record NC_055957.1, read on the forward strand.
CCAGGGCGTGCGCTTCTCCGCCCCAGCCAACCTTTACGTGAGAGGTAGGACACGAGTCGCCGGTCCAGAGAGGGCTGCTCGGCCTCGCTGACCATCTCAGCTCAGCAGCCGCTGCACGCTCTGCCCTTAACCAGAAATGCCCTCAGCGTAATAAACAATGACAAATCTACTACAAGAACTAAAACGATTACAGCTCACATAAAATAATCAAAGGAAATCAATGAAGAACGTGTTTGTAAGAAATACAGTATAAATTGTACTGAAGGAATATGGTTGCAGTAGCCCTCCATTTGTAGGACTTTGCATGGTGCACATGATATAGTATTTCTTGAAACAGCTGAATTTCATTTAGCGCTCATGTAGTGCAGTACACAGCACCTTGTGCTCTTTTACAGTTCAGAGTGTTTCCGGTTCATGAGCTTTGGAATAATCATAGCATTACAAAAGCTAATTTATATTGAAGAAACTGGGCCTAGAGGCGTGTAATTGTTTCTTTAGAGTCAATTAGCGCTGACTGTTGATTTAGGCATCGCTAAATGCTTCTTGCCTTAACCGTTTCCAAACTCTTTCTGATGCACAGTGTAAATACGTTAATTGAATTTAATGAAATTCATTAGATAGCTTGTTCATGCAAGCCAAAATGCCCAGCTTTAAATTAATGTGGGATTCGCTTTAAATTATGAATACAGTCTGTCAATGACCAGTCATCTAGGGAAAAACAAATGGATATTTCAAACAAAGACCATATATTAATTTGCTGCATGCCACCTTGTCCTGCTAGGCAAGCTAACCAGATTATAATCAAAGTACAGTGTCTCTAGTGACTGAAAAAAATAGACAGGTTGCCAAAGAATTGTTCTTGGACACGGAGAAGTGAGCTGCAGAGCAGAGAGGGCAGAGAAGATAGAAAGACTGAGACGATTTTTCACCCTTTACAGTTGAGTCTTCACTATTAACACCTTGTTACTAATATGATACTCTTAGCACTGGGAACAGATCAGACATAAGACAAGACAGGCTCATATTTGAGTCCATTTTTGGGAATGAAAGGAGAGATGTGTTGTGGATAGGATAAGAATGGGGCCTTCCATCCTCTCTACATTTCTTTAGGATGCACAAAGAACATTTGAATACCTTGTATCATTTGACTTGATACTAATGAACACAGATGTCTGGGGGGGTTTTCTGGTTGATATAGCAACTGTTGTTAGCAGTTATACTTGAGGGATAATTAGTCATTGTCTAATCAAGGCCCTTTAATGAAGAATACAAACATTTTTATTCACTTCCCTAAACAAAAGGGTCATCCTGACCTCTGGCTGTCACACGCACATGCACACAAACACATGCGAACGCACGCCCACGCACACACACACACACACACACACACACACACACACACACACACACACACACGCACAAACACGTACGCTTATCTGCTACAGTACATTGTACACACACCATCCCTTGCTGATAGGCCTACTGGTAATTTCACATGAAGAGAACAGTCTGACTGTTTTGCATGACAGATTACCCAAACAAACATCAGATCCAAGAGCCATCTGCATAGTGCTTAGCTATGCACAGCCTGGGTGACTGGTGGAGTGCTTTCTCCTCAGAGTAGATGTGTGTGTCAGGGGCTGCAGCATGAAGGCAGAGGAAGGCTAGCCGTTTACCACCACCAGCCTCTCTTTACAAGTTTTTACTCTTGAGGAACTCACACTCATAATTAATTTATGGCTCCCAAGCGAGTGAGGGGGGGGCGGTAGGCCAGTGGTGGCAATGGCACTCAGAGCAGTGGCCTTTTCCCTTATGACACGCAGTTCATTCAGAGTGGAACTGCGGGCACTGACCAGTTCATCCAGGCTGTGCAGAGCGAAGGCTGTGCTTATGTAAGGCTAACTCAGGTCAGCCGGGGAAGGGAGGGGAGGGGGGTCATTAAGAACCATGGAGCAGCACCAAAGGCTGATCTGGTAAGTTTCACACAGTGCTACGGATAGAAATGTTATCTGTTGGCATTGCTGGTCCTGTTATGACAACCTCTCTTGGAGAGCAGTTCGTGTTTGACGTTGAAACCCACAGAGTAGTGTCCTGCATCGACCTCCCAGCGGCCTCTCTTTACTATATAGTTTCATAAGGAAGGGGTTCCTTCTAAAAATGTTTCTCCACAAAACCACGTTACAGAAACATAAATCTTATTTCAATGTGGAAGAGCTGGTAGTGGTGTGTGGGGATGGACGGGGCTGACCCACGAGCCCCAGCGCAGGGCTGCGGTAGGCTGCTGCTGCTGCCCGTGTGGGAGCCCTGCGCGCCAGACGAGGTAAGCAGGGAGTGAAACTGAGAGATTGTGGCAGGTGAAATCCTTGAGGTGGCCTTTTTTACTCTCTCTGTCTTTCCCCTATTTTTTCTCTCCTCCTCATGTCATTGTGTTCTGCATCAACCCCCTTACATTCCCAAGAGCTGCGAGAAGGTTGGTGTGTTTTTTCGTTTCTTTTTTTACTTCCTTTAAAAAAAATAAAAAAAACTCAAACGACATTCAGTTACAGACAGTTTTAAAACATATTAGAACTAGATTTATTCACAGCATATTTTAAATAGATCATGATTCATATTTTATTTTTTTAAAATAGATAATTTCTTGGAGGGTAATGGAGAACAATAACAGGGCTTGGTTAGGGTGTTTACGTTTTGCATTGTGGGGTCTTTTCTTGTTTGCAAAAAAACCTTGGAATTGCTTCCTCCTTTGAAGGCTTCTGTGCACGTGTTGTCATGGAAACCCAGTAATTGGAAATTAAGGACATTTCTGCATGATGGGAGAATGTAACGATGCTTGCATGCCTGAACAGGAACCTTGTTTGGATGGCTATGTGTTTCTAATGAACTGTGCTCGTTGTCCCTCCTTCCATTTCCTCTGTGTGTTGTTGTGAGCGTATGTCCGTGTGTGTTTGTTGTGTTTTGTGCACTGTAATTGCTTATTGTGGATGTGGGACTTGTGTTTGTGTGTATGCTCTCAGTGTCCAAAGGATTCATTCCTTAGCTAGTGCTAAATAGATCTATCGTGGTTTTCATTTTTCCTCCAATTTTCCAACCTATTGATTTGAATGCAATCAATGGCAGTGAATGACTATCTTTCACCTCTGTCGTGTAACCATTCCAGTGCCCAATGTTTTACCTTATACTGGGGCTCATTTTATTCCTATTAACAAGCACTACTTATAGATTATCTTTAGCTTAGAATATTATAACCAAAGCTATCTATGTTTTAGATTCAATACTATCCAGATGCTTTCCACAACAACAGGTCAAATTAGATTACATATCATTAGATTAGATTACACCATGCCACTGGAACTGCTCCAAAGAGACATGGCAGAACTAGTTTGGTGGTTGTTTGGGAAAGGTACTCCATTAAAAAATGAGTTCATTTTTACCCTTGTGTGTTACGAAATGAGATTAGCATCAATGCTGCATGGATGAAAGTATCGCAATCAATGGGGATTAGCCTGATGTTGGATGAAGTATAGTCTTAATCCAGTGCACTCCAAATCCCCTCCCGTGATACTCGGTAGACTGATCATCGTGCAACCTTCCCTTCATCACAAACCCCTCCCCAACTCCCCAAATAGCATCTTCAAGTTTGTTTATCAGGAAACATCCATGTGTTTACTCTGTAACGTAATTAATGTGAGCGAATGCAATGTGAATGTGTAGTCTTGATTTGGCCCCTCGCCTGTGGCATGCGCTTGCATGGTCTGTTGTATGCTGCATGTGGAAGAAATGCAAAGATGGAGAATAAAATATATAATTGGGCTTCATCCTATTATCTTTGCTTAGATTTCAGTGCTCGCTGCAGTATAGTGTCATTTAAAGCAGGAGCAGTGCCTAATTCACTAACAGTGATGCAATTCAAGTTGTTCCCTTTGTTTTTTCAGTGACTTTTTATTGAGGGAGGGAAACACCACAGAGTTCTGATGCCACAGTGTCCTCTGACATTTTAAAATGGTCTTATTTGATGTGTGAATCACTTGCCGCGCATGCACGTTGCCATGCGCTATCACTGTAGCATTTCATCTGAAGTGTTCTGGAACTGTGGCCATCAAAGAAATGGCCAGCCCTGGCTGTCCATTGTTTTTATAGCAGTGTTTGTTCAATAGAGCCCTTTATTGCTGTCTTACACATGGAAGGAAATGAACCTCGGGCCAATGGTGCCACTGTTCTAGAGCCTGAGTGGTTTTAAGGGGCTCGGTTTGAGCACTCCCAGCTGGGTGGACAATGACTGCTGGATTAATGCACTATTAATTTCACTGGGGTGTCAGAGCAGCCAGGGTTCGACAGTGACAAATCCATCTGAGCAGGAACAGCTGGGGCCATGATTTAGGTCTGGCCTCACAACAAAGAGATGCTATCAGTTTAGGCTTTTACCAGTGCCTAAAGTGACATCTGTGACAAAGTGTCGTCTTTGTCATCCATTAGAATGGTGTTTTAAAATCTATAACCAAACGGCAGCATCCTATATCAAATCACTGAGGTAATTATATCAGTTGGTGGAAATCTATCCTAGTCACAGGGGTTACTAACCCAATTGTTCTCTATGGAAATGTACTAGTGCTAGTCTTTTATCGTTTGGTGTTTGTTTAAAAACGTGGCAAGTAGAATTCTCGTTAGGTGCAATATTTTTTTAAAAAGTGTAAAAAATTACTTAACCAGAGATGGCATGCCCTGATTGTTGCATGTGGATGATGTCTATTAACCCAGTCTTTATTTGTCATTATACTCACATAGGCATGTAATCATTAGCAGTCAGCTTTGTTAAGTCTCTGTTTAGATGTTAATATCCAGCTGAGGCTTTCATGTGCTAACATGTATGTGTCCAATTCTGGGTATCTGCTGGCAAATAACAGTTTTACAATTTTAACAAATGTGTAATGTTGGTTAAAGGTTGTTATCAAAAGTATGCCCTTTTATTCACTGAAAAAGCTGTGCTTCCAAGAAACAAAATTGCCCCTTCATAATCTGCTATGTTTCTGTGATTGGGTTTGAATTTTTGCTAATCTTTGCTAAATCACTAATGCTAAGGAGCAAGGCCAAATCTTTTCTGGAAAAGACAGTTTCTAGACTCTATTAGAGTCTAGAGGAACTCATTCACAGTGACAGAGTTCTGAGTTAAAAGCACTTGAAATATGTATTTAGAATGAGAGAGATTATAACAGGAAACAAATGCCTGGAATAAACAACAGTGTTAAATATCTGAGTGTGAGGCATTGGTGAATGCAGTGTTGCATAAAGTAGCCTACTCTTCCAGTAGTAGCTGTACACAGGTTTTGCGATAGGGGATATTCTCTTATCCCAAGTCAGGGAGTGTCTACCCGGAGCCATATAGCAGAGACCATCTGAGCCACCGGATCAAAGACAAGACTGTCAGAAGAACTGGCTCTGTGCTCTCCAGCCCCCCTCTTAAACACTCGGAGCCTGAAATAGACCTTGTCGTTTCTCACACAGTCGCTGTGCGTATAGAACTTCACACAGCCTAAGAGAGCTCGGCAGTGACTGTGCTCTCAACTACAAAGTCATATTTCAAGCTCTGTCCTTGCACACGAGTGAGCAGATGTGCTGACAGCCAGTCTTTTTTGACTGAGTCCCAGTCCCCCCCCCTCCCCTTTCTCTGTGTCTTGTCGCGTTGGTGGTTCACGTCTCTCCCTCCGCTCTGCCATTATGTCTGTCCTCAGCATCCCTCTGCACTACACCATGCTCAGGTCTCTTTTCTCCTCTTTCTCTCTCTCTTTGTCTCCCAGTAGTTCCTCCTTTATTAGTCACTCACAGTTTTCTCAACTGATGCCATTAAACACACACCTCTGTCCCTTCTGTCTCACCGCCCTCTTCATGTTTCCCTCATCACATTACATCCTTTACCCTGGTGTGTGTAGGATCCACAGCACCCACCAACAGAAGGGATTTACACATTTAATATGTTTTTATTATTATTATTATTATTATTATGATTAGCAGCGTTATTGCAATCTCTCCCAGAGTGCATTGCAGCAGCCTCCTCACAACACTAGCCCCATTTTCTCTGAATGTGGCTTTCTTCAGCAAGACCTGAAGCACATGGCAGCCCATATACCTGTCCTTCTGTATCCCTGACCATCTTGTTCCTTTTTCTCTCTCACACACACTACCTCGGTTGTCCAGGCATGCAAGCGACTCATGACTCATGCGAGATATGCACCATTTCTCCTCCCCGTTTCGAGCTGAGATATCTGAACACTCAAAACACTCTCTCCAGCAGAGCTGCAGCCTCCCGCTGCATGAAGTCTCTGAGATCGATAGCTGCACCTATTGATTGGAACCATGTCAGATCTTGAAAAGGCTTCATCTGGTTGATTCTGCCCCTTAAGGCACAAAAATCTAATTTAAGTTTCTCATTGTACCGGCAAGCAGCAAGGTAGCTAGCAGGGGTGTAGCCGTAGGTTTAGAACCATGCCTGGAATCTTTATATGCTATAAAGGCGTATGCAGATCTGAGAAAATGTCTCCGTTTGTCCCATCATTATGGTCTTCATGTTCCTTTATACTGGGAGCTCATTACGGCTAAAATAGCCGTCTGACACCTGCGAGCGGTGTCTCCCGCTGTCCCTCTCGATGCGCCAGACTGCTTTTTGGTCTTATCCCTTCATCTGAGTCCTGCAGTAATCGGAAATGAGAAACTTGAGTTGGATTTCTGTGTGATTCTTGACAGTTGAAGTGATAGTCATCCAGAACAGCAAAGAAGTACATTCTGAAATGGTAGTCCAAAGAAAGCACTTGTTCATATCCCAGCAGATCTGATTGCTAAGGCTGTGCTGTGTGTGCGTGAAGCCCGTGTTTATTCCACACTTTTGTTACCTCTGTGTTTGTCGATCTTTTCCCTCCTCCAGTTCGGCGTGTGGCCCCGCGCTTCACCATCCTCCCCACCAGTCATGAGATCATGCCCGGGGGCAGCGTCAACATCACGTGCGTGGCAGTAGGCTCGCCCATGCCCTACGTCAAATGGATGCTCAACTCTGAGGACCTGACCCCAGAAGACTCCATGCCCGTGGGCCGCAACGTCCTGGAGCTGGAGAGCGTACGCGAGTCGGCCAACTACACCTGTGTGGCCATCAGCAGCCTGGGCATCATTGAGGCCGTGGCACAGGTCATCGTTAAATGTAAGCTTCTCGTCCGCTGCCATGTCATCTGCAGGAACAGTGTGAATATGACGGGCCTCATTGAGACGTGCCAGGATATCGCACGGCGTAGTTTTGTGCTCTGGGCTGGAATACCAGCAAACATTTCATCAGCCAGCCAAGTATCCCAAAATCCAAAACAACATTAAGCTAATGAATTTAATTTAGAATCGACAGATATCTGTAATGTGGATTCAGAACCTTTCCAGAGTGTTCAGACAATAACAGACAATGTTCAGACAGTGCTAATTATAACACTGTTTACCAATTACCTCCATGTGTACCTTGGTTAATTCATGTTCATCCCGTCCTGAGGGGCATCTGAGCATATTGGCTTCACAGGCACCATTAATGAGGCCTCAGGACATGTGGAACACTCCAGCAGCTAAACTTAACAGTGTCTAGCCTGGTGTTTGGATGTCTCATAGCCCCCCCCCCACACACACACACACTTCAACCGGCCCCAGGGCTGCCACAGCTATCTCAGACACAGGCTGGTATTACAGGGCCTCATTGTTGAATGTTGAAATGATTATACTTGAATATGAATGGGTAAATGGCCCAGATAGCCTCCCTCTAATGAAAGGGAGAAACCCATCATCATCAATACTGCACAGTGCAAAAATAGCTAGATTCAGGATCCCTCATGCTGAAATTCCTAGAGCAGTATTGTATCAGGTTATCGGGCTTGTTTTTTTTTTTTGACATGATGGTAATTAACTGCTCCTGCTATGCCCTTTACACCAGACACAGATAAAAATACTTCACAACGCTTTGATTCCCCAGCAAAAATGACCACTGCACGGTGTTAACAAGGAATTCAATCTACCTGTAACATTTGCAATACCAATCTGTGCCTCTGGAATGAATTTTGATTAGGTAGTTAGTTACCATGGGAAAAACCATGGGCGTGTTCATGACTAAATGGACTATTTTGGTTCCTCTGTGGGGCCATTTGCCTATTTCTAATCCAACCACCATCAGAAGCTGCAGACAGTAATTAATGTAGTTAGTCAGAAATGCCAAAAAGGAACCTCCAGACACCCGTGTTGTGTATTATCATCAGTGCAGTCCCAGACTATTGGACTCTGTAGACTCTGGGTAGAGCATTACTGGTCTATTGCTTACTGGTCTAGTACTTTGAATTTTAAAGCTGTCTTTGTGTGTTAAATCTTCAGAGTTGTCATTTAATTATTACCTTTTTTCTTTGATCAGTTAATACAACGGTGCTTTAATAGTTCACAAATCAATGCATTTTAGGGTTTTCAATATGCCTTAAAAAACGTCATAAAATAAGACCATAAAAAGAGTCTTTATAATGTTAACACTCCCGAGGGCACATTATGTTTTACATTGGGGCTGTAGCACCACCTTGGTCTGCATATTTTTTCTCTGTAAGCGCATGTGTCATCCGTTATTCCTTACATAATTAATAAACTCAAGGTCGATTGATGATATATGGGTACTCATGTTTGGTCTTTGGCAGACTATAGCTCTTGAAAATAACAAATGATGTGTGTCTTCACCTGGCATGCTGGTATTTAATAAAACCACTCCCTCGCTGTCAGTCACTCTGTCCTGCTTATGCCCTTATAGCATTGCCTAAGGCTCCAGGGACACCCGTTGTTACCGAGACAACTGCCACCAGCATCACCATCACCTGGGACTCGGGGAATCCTGACCCGGTCTCCTATTACATCATCCAGTACCGTGCCAAGAGCCCCGACAGCAAGTTTGAGACAGTGGACGGCATCACCACCACGCGCTACAGCATCGGCGGCCTTTACCCCAACACCGAGTATGAGTTCCGCGTGTCGGCCTTCAACAGCATCGGCCAGGGCCCTCCCAGCAGCAAAGTGGAGGCGCGCACGGCCGAGCAGGCGCCCGCCAGCCCCCCGCGGAACGTCCACGCCAGGATCATCTCCTCCAACACCATGATGGTGCGCTGGGAAGAGCCGGAAGAGCCCAACGGTCAGATCAAGGGCTATCGCGTGTACTACACCATGGACAAGGATAAGCCCATGAGCACATGGCAAATCCAGAACGTGCAGGACAGCGTCATCACCACCATCCAGAGCCTGGTGGCCTCCGAGACGTACACCATCTGTGTGCTGGCCTTCACCTCGGTCGGGGACGGACCCCCCTCTGATCCCATTCATGTTAAAGTCCTGCCAGGAGGTAAGGAGCACATGCGGTCAAAGCAGCGTCCGGTAATTACTAGCTTGTACTAATTAATGGGCGATGACACAAACAATTTAGCATCCTTTCATTGTTAGAGCTGCAGGGAAACGTCTGGTGTGTTTGTACAGTAGCTAAAGCTGAAGGCATACAACTGTGGCACTAACAGTACCTATTCTGCTTTAGTTCCAGGGCAACCAGGCAAGTTCCAGGTGGGCAGAGTGACCGACACGAGCATAGAGCTGACCTGGGAGCCGGCCTACTCCAAAGAGAGCATCCTGAGCTACGAGCTACAGTTTAAATCCAAGTTTGGGAATCAGGTGAGTGCCCACTGTGTCTGTGCCTCCACAGGCCTGTGCAGAGCACATAGATATACACAAAAAAAGACTGAAAATAGAGGATCTGTAGCTCTAGTTGTCTATCTAATCTATATTCCTATTAGTCTCCCTGCAGTATATTTAGAAATAAAGTCCTTAATGTATATTTTATCTAAATATAGAAACTGTAGAACCATTAAAGGTATGAAAAACTCTGTAATGAACAAAGGAAATAATGACTGAATAAACGATATCTAGGTGTGTGTGTTTACTTTGTTCTTATTTTATGACTTCAGGGCAAGCTCCCCTTTGTGAGCCATAACAGAGATTAAGCATATTTTGTTTCCACCTTTTAGGAGAAGAGGACCTTTGGGCCCAGATCCTCCTATATAATTGAAAATCTGCGAGCCAACACCGAGTACTCCTTTTCCCTGGCTGCTAAATCCAAGCAGGGCATTGGCGCCTTCACCAACGAGATCACCCAGAAGACCGCACAAGCCAGTATGTATCCTCAGCCCTGTCCAACAGAGCCACCATTGATCAGCCCCTAGCACCCTTAAATGGCTCCTCTTGTGCTCATCCAATTCCATTAGTCACCATTGATCTCCAACTCTTGGTAGGCCAGTTGGAGGTGGACTTTATGGGGTTTCTGCCATAAACTCCCCAACAACATCTAGCTACCGTACTTAATTTGGGCTTGTTACAGTAATGACAGAGGGAAGGAGAGAAGACGAGATGGAGCCGTTTGAGGGTCACGGGCAAAGAGATAGTGCCTTCTGGTGCGTCTGGTGTGTGGGCTGTTCTGATCCATCACCTTCCCTTCCTTGATGTCACCCACCTGATGTGTTCTGCTGTGAGAGTGACAGTGTGTGCTGTCTGTGTGGAAGCGTGCATCACTTCAACTAGGACAAGTCCACTGCTCACAAAATGGCTGTAAACCCAATGATTGTAAACCCAAGTATATTTCCAGTTTACTCTTTTGTTATTATTTCAAAACATTTGAAGTTTTCTTGACTTGATATGTTATACTATACTCATACTTTTACCTTTTAACCTCTGTATGGTAAACCCAAATAAGTTCAGTACATTCAAAACTTTTGTGGTAACAGATTACATAAGAAAATGTTTATGTAACCTTTAATTATTATTGTTTTATTATATTCATACTTTTATCTTTTTAACTCTACATACTAAATTAGTTTCATTCAATGACACTTAGTCAAACTAAGCTAAACCTACTTAACTTTAACTTTATAAATGTAATGGTACACAACTTAAATCTACAAAACATGAATGGATCTACTCCTAATTAAAAACAACCTTCTTTATTGCAGGTATTAACCATTATCAGAGGATGAAACATACTGTATAAAACACAATTGAATTTCAATATCACAAGTCTCGATCAGGCCGAAAACATCTAAAAATCTTTATTTAGATAACTCTGGAGCATTTCTACCTCACTGAGCATAGCTTATGCCTCAATTAGCTGACATGATATCAATACATATGCTGTATAGCTATGCTAGGTGAACGATTTGCCTATGACAAGTTTGTTTACCAACAAATTGGTTTCATAAAGGTTATACAGTATTAAGGTGAAAATCTTGCATAGTGTATCTTTAACTGTTCGTAAATTCGGAATTATCATGTGTTCATTCAGAGCGTCACACTCTCGGAAATATTGCGTACTGATACTGTTACATATTGTCCAGGTATGGTAATTCACACCAGGGGCGTCGCTAGCAGTTGAAAACATTCAGGGCTTAGCCCGTAGAGTCTAAACGGTTCTAAAGTCAGTAGAACTGTTGGGGTTTACAGTGCAAGATGCAGACCCATCTCAATGTGTGTGTGCGCGTGTGTGTGTTTGCTCATCCGTGTGGTCATCCTCCACCTTCATGCCCCCTCATGTCCATGCTTTGTGTGTGAATTGTAACTGTGTGTGACGCCGTTGGTGCAGACTGTGTGTTTTCAACAGATGTCTAATCATCACAAACATGCCTCAAACAGACTGGATGTGTTTTTCTTTATCTTAGACACCCTGTTCTTCACAGGCACTTTCCTCCCGTACACACTTTTTTTTGTGTTGTTGTTTGTTTGTTCACTCAAGTCCAGCAAGACAAATGAGATTTCTCCCAGTGCACCTTCCATCACTTACATTTTCTATCTGAGTTGACTTTTCATTTTCAATCTCAGATCAGTGAAATGGTCAGTGCAGCATAGGGTCCAGCCCAGGATGTCAGCTGTGCTGGAGCCTGACTGTAGGGCCTGTTTGGGTGTGTGAGCAGCCGTGTACGGGATAAACCTTTGATACACCAAATTTAAAGGTGTTAGAGGCAGCGATGCCGAGGTAAGTGAGGCTCGCCCTGAGACTGAGGGGACAATTACCGTGATAGCCGAGACCTCAGCTGGAATGAGGTCTCAGCTCAACACACACACACACACACACACACACACACACACACACACAAACACACAAACACACACAAAGATCACACCTCATTTCTTTTTTTTTGATCACATAGACACTCTTAGTGTGGGAGGGATCAGTCCGTAGCGGTCTCATATCCACGGTTTTCTTTTGAAAAAATTTAAACGATCCTTCAAAACTCCGTTCTGTAGAACTCTGTATTATCCATTTGTCTGATATAATTGTTTTGAAAGTTAAAGCTATTGCTTTTGACCGAATGTTTCAAAGAAAACTGGTCACTATGCTGACTGATTCTCTCTTCTGGTGTTGGAACCACAGTTCCCACAGTGGCTTGCAATTCACTACATGTAAATACTAAAAACGGCCAGGCATGCATACTCCCTTCAAATGACTGTGTGTGTGTGTGGGTGTGTGTGTGTGTGTGTGTGTGTGTGTGTGTGTGTGTGTGTGTGTGTGTGTGTGTGTGTTTGGGTGTGCATGCGTGCATGTTTGCGCATATCTCGTGTCATGGATTGCTTGATTGATAAATTGACTTGCAGATGGATGGCCTCTTGGGTGATGCTACAGAGTACAGACTAATAGCCTCGTGTGAGTGCTCTGACAGAGATCTGCAGGCCCTTTCCTCTGCCTGCCAGGCCAACAGAGAGCAGAGAACAATGCAGACGCACTTGGGTGGCAGACAGATTGAACAGGAATGGCCTCTGATAAGAATACCATTTTACTGTGCAGAATTCATTTCAGGCACTTACGATGGCTTTGTCATATATTGTGATTGCAGCCTAAAGCTATTGGAGTTTTATCTTCACAGCTGAAGGTGCAGGCACTCAAAAAGCCTTGTTGTCATCTCGGTTGCCTCGAAGCCCCCCCCCCCCCCCCGCTGCAGCCATTCACCAATAATATTGTATTCTTCATAATTTTCTCAAAACATTATAAAATACAATATGGCCTATTTTTCATGGTGAACACAAAGGTGATACACTGTGCCTCAGAGCCTGGATTATAATCAGGAGCATTTAGGAAATCCAGAGAACTGTTAGACAGCATTGCTGCAAGCAGCTAAATCGTACACCATGGAGTGGATCCCTTCTCTTTTCTCTTTGATGTAAGCTGCTTAACAGTTTAGTGTTAATGCCCTAAGTGTCCAAGTTAACTTTGGGAATTTGGAGTAGCACTTCTTTTTAGTTTGCCCTACATATGAGTTCTTTATCTTCGTAAGCTTCATATTTTGAAACTCAGAGACATCACACACACACACACACACACACACACACACATGCGTGCGCGTGTGGACAGTGTAAATATGTGGACATGGATGGATGTCACTGTCCTTGTGCCGCCGGAGCTCCTCTGACCCATCCCTGATGTAATGGCCTTGGAGCATCTTTTGAATACGTAAATTCTCAGTTCCTTCACTAGCCTCAGCGAACGCTTTCATTCAGACACCGACAAAGGCCCTGATTGTCCAGGGCGATGGGCTCTCCGGGTCCACTCAGGGCCAGTCTAGTGGAGTCACGTTGACCAAGCCCCCTCCTGCGCCGCCTCACATCCTCTCAAGCTGCAGCCAATCCCAGCGAGAGTGACAGAGGCAGAGATTGCGCTCTAGGAGCGGGCAATTACACACTGTCATTACTTAAGTGTGACTTGTCGTCTTTGATAATTGAATTATTTCGGCGTCAGATTCAATTATCATGTTACATGTTTTTGCGTGCGCAGCCACTGAAGGGAAGGCAGTGGCCGGGTGTAATGCACAAGCCTGGGCTGCAGAGTCACATGCTGTTATCACAGTCACATTGATTATTACGAGCGCCCGATTCAGACAGCCTATTATTTTTAATAAGTCACACCATCTTCTCTGGTTCGATGCCCGCGAGCGCTTGGTCCAGCCGACACTGCTTGCACAAGTTTGCTCTCAATCAGTTGTCCTAAGCCTCAAATTAGTTGCCATGCCCTGATCATAATTTTATTTGAACTACATTTTACGCCATTCATTGCGTAATTCACATGGGAGAGGACAGGGTTTAGAGTGTGTGTGTGTGTGTGTGTGTGTGTGTGTGTGTGTGTGTGTGTGTGTGTGTGTGCATGTTATGTGTGTGCCTTTGTGTGTGGTAAGAAAGTCTTTTATCCGAGGGACTAAAAGGTAAGTATGTATATAATCATATGTTCATGTATATCTGTAATATATATTTTGCATCCTCAAAGCGTTATTCTGAACAGTCAATTTCATTTCATTCCCCTTGATGTTCACCATTTCATTTGATTTGGTTTGATGCATTTAGCAGTTTGTCATTCAAAACTCATATTTTGCCGGTGCATTCAAGTGCCTTGCACCAGTAGTCAGTGTAATGTTTCTGCTGTTGCCATTGTAATAGTGTAAAGGCAGCAGTAATTCTCTATGTGTGGAATTCAATTCGGCTCAGTTGTGAGTTATTGCGAGTGACTATTCTGAATCCCGGCCTCCCAAAGCTGAAATTATTTCTCGTTTGTAGCACCACAATTACAGTATCAGACTTTAAATGTTATTTACAGTGACCATGGGCTGGCAAAGGCCCACCTCTACAAGACCTAGAAGTTGTATGTAATTTCTAAAGTAAGAAGTTCTGACATAATACGCCTTTTTCCCTGGTGACATCTGGTCATTGGAAGAGGAAATTGGCCTTTACTAATGCAGGCACTCCGGAAGCTTCAATTCGGCTCAGGTTTCTCTGGCAGACTGTGCTGGAGGCCTTATCTTAACTCTGGCCCTAAATCCATCAATCACTCGGTGTGCTGCAGTGGGCTCGCCTGGACACCCTGCAATCTATTTCACACGCTCTGTGTTGTGATTATGCAGGCTGTTTGGGAGCTTTAGCCCACACCCCCTTCCTGTCAATACGGCATCATGACCTATCACTTGCAGACAGAGGGGATACCTTGATGATAGACTGGCACTATTGATCACCATTATGACAAGTCCATGCATCACCATCTGTCACTAGTGTCCAAGCTTTTGCATTGCTGATTCATTTCTTATCCTTTTGTGTTCTCTTGGGTTACTCTTTGCTGGTTGTTTTGTATTCACCTTAATCCAGCACTTGCTGGCGTTTGTTGGATTTTGCTTGTGTTAAATTTGTCGTTCATTTAATTTAGCATCTCTCACCCCAGACACATGCACCTCTACCACCTTTTATTTGTTTTTCTGTCTTTCACCCTTTTCTTCCTCCTGCGTTCTTTCTATGCCTTCCTTTTCCCCTATCTTCCTGTCTTTCCTTCTATCTCTCTCCTTCTTTCTTGATTCCCTTTCTCTCTGTCCCTTTCACCTTCCGTCCGCAACACTCAGAGCCCTCATCCCCCCCTCGTGGGGTGGAATGCTCTCCCACTGGCTCCTCCTCCTTACGGGTAAGTTGGCGCGCTCCCCCAGAAGAGGGGCGGAGTGTGGACCTGGAGGGCTACGAGATCCTCTACCGGCCGCTGGCCAGTGGGCAGGAGCCCGAACCCCAGAGGACCCAGCGCGTGGGGTCGGACGCCCTGCAGGCCCGGCTAGGTGGGCTGCGCAAGTGGACACGCTACCGCGTGTCGGTGGCCGCCTTCACGTCGGAGGGCTCGGGTCCGCAGAGTTCGCCGCTGGAGTGCCAAACGGACGAGGACGGTAGGCTACGATCAGGCCCTGATTTACGACCTCGTTGAACTCTTAAATGCCTCTCTGCATCGATTTCTTCATAAGGAGTACATTTAGAGATTGCATTAGCAGACCAGAGACAATTGTAAGTAATGTGGTAATAACAAAAGCTTAGATTGAAAAAATACAATGGAAAAGATGAACAAAAGCAAAGGTCTTTTCGGGTCAGAAATAGGCCTAATGATAGAAAACCAGGCTTAAATGGGAACTTGGGACAATGTGTATCCAGCAATCAATGGAACAATGAAGTGAATGACCTAAGGAAATAATGTAAGCCTCCCATCATCAGAGAACTCTCGGTCTTCGTGGCCTTGTTCGTCCAATCAGAACTTACTGAATAAAGAGCCATCAGGAAGAAAATTGATAATTTAGTTTTAACCAGGAAATCATAAACCACAATCTACATCAGACTGGAGATTCTCTGTCGTCTGCTGACAGTCTTTCTAGCCCTAAGTGAAGAGCATTAATGTGAATTGTAAGGTGTTGATAGCCAGAGACACAACAAAACCAAATTCTGTTTGCCTGATAGAACATTCAGACTTGGATCTGAAAGCATATGGTTTCATCATTTATATAACAGGTTGTGAATATTAGGTGAGAATGAATAATTGCTTTTTCAACCTGGGGGGGTTTTATCATGTATTTCCTGTGGCTTATCTGTCTGTGACCACATTGTGAGCTGAATGCTTGAGAGAGATGTATTATCTTAAAATTGAAGTGAATATTTCCTGTGCTGCTCTACAGGTCCACAGGGACCTCACAAAAAAAAAGATGTTGCTAATGTAGTCGGGGGAAATGTATCAGATAGGTAGGAAATGGTTTTCCATAAAGCGTTTCTTGTAAAAATGGTGGTCAAACACTGATGGAATAATTAAAGCTGTTCAATCCTTCCCACATGCATATGAAAGGACCACTGTATTTGCCAGACTTGCCTCTCATTTCAGCATGAGCGTTTTCTTATTTTTGTCAGAGGGGAACTATTTTTTAGCACCTCCCTTATTGTCAGCTTTGTACCCTTTTTATATTTCCTCTACGAGCCCAAATTGGACTAGACTGCTAAATTATTTAACATGCGCCACACTAAAATGTCACAAATGTGCAGAGGGCTGCAGCGGGAAGGGTGTGTAGACGCCTTTGGTGTCTGTCTGAACACCGTCGTGTCTCTGTCTCTCGCAGTGCCTGGGGCGCCCCCTAGACAAGTGGAGGTGCAAACGTTGAACGCTACCGCCATCCGGGTCAGGTGGCGCTCGGTGGTACCTGAGAGGCAAAACGGGCAGATCCGGGGCTACCAGGTCCACTACGCCCGCGAGCAGGAGGGGGAGTCGCGCAGTCTGCCACGCATCAAAGACATCGTGCTGGACGACTCCCAGGTGAGGGCCTCACCTTTAGCCAGAAAACTACACTACACTACAGGAAATTCTGAGAGTCCGGATTAAATTCAGTTTTATTGAAACTAGATTAAAATGAGCAAAGTAGTAAATAATGGTCAATGGTATATTGCAAACTGTTACACAAAAAGCATCAAGGGTCCATGGCTCTGCCCAAGCTGTCTTGTGTCTAGAAATCTGTCCGTGCCCATGATTCTAAAGTACTGAAACCAAGAATCTGTTATCTTTAGATGATAGACATTTATCATTTCACTATTGTCATGTCTACAATAGTGCCATACATAATGGCTAAATATATGTAGTGGAGAACAGGCAAGAGAATTGACATTGATTCAACAGATAAAAACAAGCAGGCTCGAAGCATTCACACTAAATCTAAGATCTCTCAGATATGTTCTGTAAGGTCCTGTAACTGTAACCTAACAGTGCTTCCACTGGTGAATTGCTTCAGCTGCAGGGTTTGGATTCTTCAGGATGATCTTTTTTAAATTATGTGGGCTAGATGTAATTGGAAAGTAATCGTCAAGAAATAAGGCATCATAAAAGAATGCAAAACAAATCAACATATTTCAAGAGGTTGGCAGGACTAGATTCGGACATTATAGACACATTTTATAGCGAAATAAAAAAAAAATGTTTGGTGGAAGTTTCTACCTTAGTGCCTTGAACAAGGTTATCAGTTTTTGTCCGTCCACATTTGCAGTTTCTCAGGAAATTTCTTGTTTGTTTCATCTCTCACCCTTGCTTGCCTCTTCCTCCCACTCTCCCTCTGTTCCTGACTCATCCTCCTCTCTCTCTCTCTCTCCTTCCCTCCCTCGCGCTCCCTCTCTGCGTTCCTGTTTGTGGGGTGTAGTGGGAAACGGATGATTCTGCTGAATATGTGAGTACAGAAATCTGCGCCCAACACATTGCTGTTGCATAAACCTGGTTATAAAAGCCTGCTGTTCTTCTGTGTGCTCGTGCTGTCCCTTTCAGCAATGTGCCACTTCACATCGTGTCACTGTAGATACCATCATGAGCAAGCGTTTTTCACTACACACTCCATACAAATGGAACTTCATTAAAGCAAGCCAACCTGAAAGTCTGACAGAGGGCTTCAGACAGCTCTAAATGTACTGCATGGTTCCCACGAGTCATGGAATTTCTGGAATATCATGGAATTTTGGAAAGTTTATTTCAGACATGGAAAGTCAAGGAAAATGTATCATTTTTGGGGCAAAGTCATGGAATATCAGGGATTTTTTTGTTTTGCAGTTTAAAATGTATACATTAATACAAATAATATTTCTGTGCAGAATTGGTGTATATCTGGTTATTAGCTTGCTTGAGAAGCCCAACTTTGCTCTCCCGCTCTAAAAATGTAAAAGATTCTTGAACGCTACGCGTCTGCTCTAAAATCATTGGTCCGTATATTGCACAATTCAGACAGTAAGTCAGGGAAATTCAGTTTTTTCTGTCAGGGAAAAGTCATGGAATTTTACATTTGACTTGGACTGGAAACCATGGTTCTGGCTACTGCAATACAGCTTTGAGATGGCACACAAACAAGGAGAGAGACGAGTGGGGAAAGAGGGAGGCAGAGAGAGATTCTAAAGAGGCATTTATCTTTTCAAAACATGCTTGAAAATACTGAGGATAAATATGTCAGTCTCACTATCTCCTTCTGCTTTCTCTTAATGTGGAGGAGTAGAATGCAATGCTTACTGGGAAGTTAATCTCTTTATCTCTCTCTCTCTCTCATTCACTATCTCTCTTTCTTTGTGTTGGCAGGAAATGTTTATCGGAGGTCTGCTGCCCGACACCTCATACTCCATCACTGTGGCAGCGTACACCACTAAGGGGGACGGCGCACGCAGTATGCCACAGATGGTCCAGACCAAAGCCACATGTATGTACATGGCCATGCCTGTGCCAACAGGCCTGTGATTCATCTCTCAAGCCCCCCCCTGACAGAGCCTGAGAAAAGAGAGGGGAGTGGAAGAGAAGGGAGGGGAGGAGAAGGAGAGGAGGAGAAGAGAGAGGAGGGGAGGAGAGGAGAGAGGAGAGGAGGAGAAGAGAGAGGAGAGGAGGGAGGAGAGGAGGAGAAGAGAGAGGAGGGGAGGAGAGGAGAGGAGGAGAAGGAGAGGAGGGGAGAGGAGGAGAAGAGAGAGGAGGGGAGGAGAGGAGAGAGGAGAGGAGAGGAGGAGAAGAGAGAGGAGGGAGGAGAGGAGGGAGGAGAGGAGGAGAAGAGAGAGGAGGGGAGGGGAGAGGAGGAGAAGAGAGAGGAGGGGAGGAGAGGAGAGGAGGAGAAGAGAGAGGAGAGGAGGGAGGAGAGGAGGAGAAGGGAGGGGAGAGGAAGAAAAGAGGAGAAGAGGAGAGGAGGAGAAGAGAGGGGAGCAGAGGGGAGGGGTAGACGTGTGATTGGGCTGTTTGGATTTCTTTTTTTCTTTGCTGCTTTCAGAAGTCTCAAAGTGCTTCCACTTGAAAAGAAATGTGCGGTTTCCCTGAGTGTTTGTGGTTTTCCTGGTAGCTGTGTGGCGAGGCGCTTGGCGATGTAAATGCAGGGAGAAATGCTTAATGATGCAGTGTGTGCAACAGCGCTCTTATCCATTTACTGTCAATTAGGTTGATTTCAATTTGAACTATAGCAGCAGCAGTCTGTTAATGGACTCAATGTTTTAGCTTTCAATAGCTGTTTGCCAACAAAAAGAGGAATTCCTAGAGGCTCTTTGTGAGTGTAATTACAGTTATTGTCTATGCTCACCAGTTTTGTTTTGTTCTGTTGTCTCTGTCATTGAGTTTCTCCATGGAGAGATATGGGATATATTTTATTATGCTCTCTTATCTGGTTAAATCTCACCAGATACCGCCCAATACAACCACACACACACACACACACACACACACACACACACACACACACACACACACACACACACACACACACGTACACACACACACACACACACACCTTCAGGTCTTGCTCTGTTTAATTATCCTAATTCTGAGGAGCTTATATCTCATTTCATTCTGTCTGTGTGTGTGTGTGTGTGTGTGTGTGTGTGTGTGTGTGTGTGTGTGTGTGTGTGTGTGTGCGTATGTTTGCTTGTGTGGGTGTGCAGTTCCAGAGCCCCCCATGCTGTCTCTGAGTGTGGAGCAGCAGACGTCCATCTCTGTGAGGTGGCAGCCCCAGCCTCCCCCTGGCTCTGGCTCTGGCCCTGCCCCCACCTCCCCCTCCACCTCTGTGCTGGGATTCCGGCTGCGCTACAGCCTGAAGAACGACTCCCAGGACCTGGCCTGGCGCGAGGCGCTGGACCTCCCTGCCCAGCAGAGGCAGTACATGCTGACCGGCACGTTCCCGGGTACCACCTACGTCTTCGCTCTGGCCGCCAGGGGCCACTCGGGCTACGGGAAGGAGGCCCTGCAGGAAATCACTGTGCCCGAGTACCCGCCTACGGCATACCCGCTCTTGGCCAGGGTCATCAACGCCACCTGCTGCACCCTCCAGATCTACTGGAAGCCCCCCGACCCGGCCGACTGCAACGGCGCTCTCACCAGCTACACGCTGGCGTACGGCGAGGCCAACGGCAGCCTCCCGCCCCGCCTGGTGTCCGTGCCGGCCACAGAGGCCGCGTACACGGTCATCGGGTTGAACCCAGACACTGACTACCACGTGAGAATTCGGGCGCACACTAAAGCGGGTCCCGGGCCCTTCGGCCCCCAGGCCCAGTATCGCACGGTGGCCTTCGACACAGGTAGGGTTCCGGCCACGCCTGCCGTGCTGCACGGGATTGGGGATGTGGAAGCCCAAGACTCACCACCCGACCCGACCCGACCTGACCCGACCCAACCCCCCTCCTCCGGTCACGCCCACCTTCACCTGTACCCCCCTCCTCCCTCAATCCACCTGCATCCCCACCAGCACCTCACACTCAGGGATGCTGCAGATGGAGCACTTACATAGGGGGACGGGAACAAAGACAATGACAGACAAAACAGCATCTACACACATACACTCACACACACACACACACACACACACATACAGGATTGGTGGCTGCGACGTGTGACACAGGCCCAGGTAACACAGCCATACTGTGGCTGAGCTCCTCTGAGGTAGGTGAGGCTTAGTCCAGTCCTGTTCAGTCAGAGCGCGCAGTGCTCCTGGGGAGACTAGAGGTGGGTATCCAAAGGTAGGTTCTCCTCACGCCGCCGCTTTCCTGCCCATTTCCAGTTTTTGTCTGGGAATTGGCCTTGTTTATTTTCTCTGGCACTTCCCTGCAACTGACACACACACACACACACACACACACACACACACACACACACACACACACACACACACACACACACACACACACTCGAATACTACACACTATCACACCCTTTTTCATGATGTTGAGGCACACCTGATTTTTTTCATTTCCCCTGAAACACTTCACTTCTGTGTGACCATGAGTGTTTGTGTGTGTGTGTGTGTGTGTGTGTATGTGTATGTGTGTGTGTGCGTCTCTATGTGCATTGTTTCTGTGTGTTTGTTGCCCCTTCAAAACCCATTTTCTGTAACACCTTCCGTAATAGACGGGGCTGAACTGGGTCAGATCTCTCTGGAGCGGAGAGCCGGGCCCAGCAGTGGCATATGTGCCGCTCTGGCATCCATCTCAACACGAGCACCTGTCAGACCGACATCTTATATAACCCTCCTGTTGCGCCCCCCAGCAAACGCCCACCCCCTGCAGCCATGGTCCACCTGGGGGAGAAGCCGACACGTGTTGACGTTAACCCCTTCCTCTCCTTCCAGAGCCCACTGCTCCCAAGGGGCTGCCGCGTTGGTCACTGATGGCCGGCGGTGTTGGGCTAGATAGTGACGAGCTATTTGTTTTGTTCTTGCAGATGTCCCGAGGAATTTTTCGGTGAACCTGGCGACAAAGACGAGTGTGCTGTTGACGTGGGAGTTTCCAGAGAGCAGCTCCCCGTACCGCTTTACTGTGAGTGATTTACAACTGCAGCCGTGCTCCCCGCATTCATTTACTGTTTGTTAGCATCCTGTAGGAGAACTCATGAATATATGTATGTTGTTTCTGTCTCTTTCTCTCTTTCTCTCTCTCTCTCTCTCTCTCTCTCTCTGTGTGTGTGTGTCTGTGTGTGTGTGTGTGTGTGTGTGTGTGTGTGTGTGTGTGTGTGTGTGTGTGTGTTCCTTTTCTCTCCTCATTCAGGTGGAGTACAACAGACAAAAGATGGAGGTGGATGCCCGTCAGAGGAAGGCTGTGATCGCCAACCTGGCACCCAACACCAGCTATGACTTTAAAATCACCAGCCCTGAAGGCAACATGGGGGGCTTGAGACACCGCATCCCTGCTAGGACCTCTCCCTCCATCCACATCAGACGACCTGAGGTGGACCGCAGCCGTGAGACTGAGACCACCATCACCATCATACTGCCCCCTATGGACACCCAAAGCAATATCAGGCATGGAAAGATAACTGCAGAGAACATAAACACTCACATGAAAAGAATACACACACAGATACACACACACATGCACACACATGAAGGACACACACACACCCACACACATACACTCAGGAAGAGGAGTATATGTAAAGCATAATAGCTACCGATGTGCTCCAATATACAAACATAAAGGATGAGGCAGAGGCACTCAACAAAGCAGAGTGGTTTCCTTGCCTACTCTATTGGGACATATCCCACTTTTACCACAGGTACCAGAAAGCAGTGTGGTCCTCTAAAGATGCTCCACTTCCTTTTATAAATCCATAAGTAGTGCTATATCTTTGTGTTTAATTTAGCCATTTCTGATATTTACGGCTGACAATGATATTAAGGTTTTTATAGTGCAATAATATCTAGAAAAGTGATTTCCCTAACTATTGGCTACAGCACTCCCGCCACTCTGTCTAATGATTTATGCTACATTGACTTAAAGCTTAACAGTGCCAAACCCATGGACAGATATTTTCTCTGATTTTTTTTGCTAATGCAGTTATAGTTGTCCTATTTAAATGACACAACAATTCATCATCTGCCAGTTGTATAGAACATGGCAGGTGATTTACATCACTGTCCATTTTTAAGTTAATTTTCACAAACATCAGTGCGGCATCATTAACTTGTGCTTTGTTGACACAATTAGTAATGTGTCAAATTCATTTGCACAGTTAAGACAATCCATCATGTTAGATGATAGGATTCAATTCAGAGACTTAAGTTACCAATTGCAATAGCTATTCCTTGAAGTTACGCTTTGTGTGTATTTTTAATTGTAAAATGTATTTTGTTTTTTGTTTATTTTTTTTAAATGTATTTATTTATTCATTTGTTTTTGGTGTATCTTTGGCACAACATGAGCTAGACTGTTATAGAGAGGCTACACCGATCACAGAACTGAAGCGTTCCGTTCACATAGCATCTGCTGCAACAATTAGCTAGCTAATCTATGGAACTGAAAAAATGAGACTACTAAGAATATTTTGGTAACACTTTATAATAACTACACACAATTCATAATTTATTAAGCCTTTGTTACTTATTAGTTAATGGTTTGTTCATCATTAGTCATTTCTAATTTATCATCAGTAAAGCATTTGTTCACACAGTTATAAATAGTTTGTTCATAGTAAATAAGCCTATATCTTAAATATGTTCATACATTATTGTTAATACTTAATAAATTATGCAATAATATGTTTTTGATTAAGTAATATTTCCATTATTTAACAGTTGTTACATACACATGCACTAATGATTAGTTAGGGTGAGGATACATATTTTATAAATCACTTCCTAATACTATAATTAATAATTAACTCAGGAGTTACAAGTGGTTAGTTAATGATATTTTGGGAGCTCATCTAAAGTGAGGACGTTTTATGCCTAACTTTAAGCAGTCACTTAGTAGTTGCTGCAGGAACTCTCCAGTAGGCCTCTGGCCAGGAGGCATTTAAAGGGAACCATTTGTTGTGCTCACAGGAACATCTATGTGGTGGTAGTTCCTCTCAAGAGAGCTCGCGGAAGATTCCGACTCAAGAGTCCTGATGACATGGACCTGGAGGAGGTGAGTGCCATGGCAACAGTTGCCATAGAGCTGGAGTGTAGGTGTGGGCTTCATGGTTGGCTTCTCAGTAGATGTCTAGAGGACCGTAGTGAGATGCTGGTGTATCCAAAGGAGCGTAAACAGCTCTTTCAAACATTCGCTTTGCTCTTAACCTGGCAGGTCGTTGCTCCAGACAGCCTGTCCCACAGCAAAGTGTTAAAGTGTGTCAGTTAAAGTGGTTTAATGGAACAGGATCTCAGGGCATTTTACACAGTCTCAGCAGGTAATATATCAGAGTAATGCCGAGGTGTGAAAACTGACTTCACATGCATGCTGTACACAAGACATAAATCAATGCTTATTCTGTTCAGATCGACCTGTGACAATTTCCCTGCTCTCAACGGACAAGAAATAGGCTACATGCAAACTGTGGTACATTACTCTCTCCCTCTCTCTCTCCCGTCCCTTCTTATTCCTTTCTTTTTCTTTCTCTTTCGTCCAGCCTTTCTTCCTCTCTTTTTCTCTCTGCTCATTACCCTGTGGATTCAGCTCCCTGTTAGTGACCCAGCATGTAATGCTGTGTTCATTATTGACTCTGCCCTTTTCTACATTTCATCAGGAGACGCTAATCAGGGCCTCTGTATTTGCTGTGCTTGTGTCTGCGCAGGCTTTCTCACCCTTAGCCTGTTCCCACTCCTCTCCTCCACTAATGATCAGATTCTAAAAAGAGACATGTCTGCGTACTGACAGGTTTCACAGATAGGCCTCACTCTCTATTTGCTCCCTGCTCTTGATGTGAACTGGGTTGGCTTTTCAACTGTTTGTCTTTATTACCACAACCCCTTGTGGACATCATCCACATAATGTCCATCGTGTGAACTATTGGGGTTGATGAGTGATGTATATATCTAGACAGCAAATTGGATCTACAGTAGCTAGCACTGAGTTAGGTAGAAAGTTATATAAACTGTACAAAGTTGAGTGAACAACAAATAGCCCTAACAGTCTTCACACCACTCACATTTTTACACCAGGGGTCAAAACGTCAACTTTAAGACAAACATTGATTTCCTGTATTTATAATGAACACAAACCTCCACTGTGAAGAGCAGCTGAGATAGCCATCTCTTAACCAACCTAAGGTTTTCAAAACTACTGAACATCTTCTCCATCAGCTATTGAGAGATGCATAGCTAGCGGATGGAGTGGGCAACTGTTAAGGTTTTGCGAGTTCAAAAAGGAGCTATGAACAGCTAGCGGATGGAGTGGGCAACTGTTAAGGTTTTGCGAGTTCAAAAAGGAGCTATGAACGTTACTCTGAAACCATCCATTTTTGGGAATTTCACGTGTATTTAGATTCAGCTCTTTGCTTGGTCTTAATCTAACCGTGACTGCCAGTGTATGTCAGGTGTAACTTGACATGTGACTGTCGTCATGTGAACCGGCGTGCCGTTGTGCTTCTGCCCTCAGCTGCTGAAGGACATCAGCCAGAAGCAGCTGGACCCGCGCCAGCGGCAGGTGGACCTGCGCCGGGCCTACATCACGGCACGCTTCTCCCCCGCCACCCTGCCGGCCTTCTTCACCCTGGGGGACCAGCTGGAATATGGAGGCTTTGAGAACCGCGCCCTGGAGGCGGGCCAGGAGTATGTCTTCTTCATCCTGGCAGAGCTCAATGACACCACTGGGGTAAGAGGGGAGGAGAGAGCTCCCACCAGAGACACGCATGCTACATCTCACCTATCCCTCTTCTGTTGACAGCAGCAAATTGAGTTAGATAAGGGAAAGGGACAAGACAGGGCAAAGAAGCGATCATGTTTATTTCCAGTAAGCAGAAGCGTAAGCAAATGAGATAAGAGCAGGTTGATGACAGTGCTGTTTATATTTGAGACACGGAATCAAATTGGGGGGGATTTGATGTCATTGATAGGAGCTCCAATAAGATTGATGCATAAACAGACAGTTAATTATAAGGACAACTTGGGCAACTGGTCCAACAGTTTATGCTACACTGTAACAGTACATCCATGCACAAGATTTAATGAACTGGATGCCAGAATATTATCTGGGGCCTGAATGTTTGTTTAAAGCCTCTTGTATTGTCTAATGATCTCCAGTGGTTTAGAGAGGCCATACCATGTTAATTAGTGTTGGGCGTCGTGCTCTGCCTTCATGCCTTCAGAAGATGTTTGTGGCCAGTGAATATTCTGAGCATGTGATGGCCCCGGACTCGGACCCTCAGCCTCTGGACGCCGGCGATGGGCTCATTTGGGTGGTGGGCCCTGTCCTGGCCGTGGTCTTCATCATTTGCATCGTCATCGCCATCCTCCTCTACAAGAAGTGAGTGCCAGAAAATGGATGCAGCAGTGTAGTCACTCACTGTCACTCAAGAGCATTGGATACTGCTGGCTGGGGGAATTGAGAGGTCCCAGGCAGATTGTCTTTATTCCCCTAGTATAAAATATATGGGTAGGAACAATTAATATTGTCCAAGGAGCCCAGTGCACTAACTGTGTCTCGGCTGGCGGCCATTTTGGAGTGAGTGAGCATGTCTCTGCATAAGAGATTTCTTTCAGCCAAATTGATGGTGTGACCTTGGTGTAAGAGCAGGCATTGCAGCGGGATGTATCAGCCTCTTGTTGGCAGATAAATCCGCCCTTGGTCCTGATATTTCCTGGCCCCCCTCTCCATTTAGCCCGGAACACTGTTGTCCCCTGGAGGGTTAGCGTTAAACTGTCCCCAATGAAGAGCACTGCTATCTGCAAGGGGGTGTCATGTAGCCTGTGCATACAAATGCTAAATATTGATCTCTCTTTCTCTCTTCTGTGGTTTTTTTTTCTCTGGCCATCCTTCACCCCCTCCCTCTTCTCACTCTATCTTCCACTCCTCTCTGTGCCTCCCACTCTTTGGTGTCTGGTCTGTCTCTCCTTTGCTCATTTTTTATTTACATCTCCTCCTCCTCTGCATCCTCTTTTTTCCTGGAGCAGCAAGCCTGACAGGTAAGACACTAAGATGGCCTCCAATTAGTCATTAGGGATTATAGCCGCTCATTGTTTTTCCGAGAGATCAGATCTGCTTTGTAATTATTAGAACGTCAATTCAGTGTTTTTATTTTCCATGGATTCTTTATGTCAGAATGCATGTTTTGTTTTTGTGTTGTATTAGCAAACGAAAGGATTCAGAGCCAGGCACAAAGTGCTTGCTGAACAATGCTGAGATGATGGCACACCACCCAACAGATCCAGTGGAGATGAGACGCATCAACTTTCAGACTCCAGGCATGTTTAAACACACACTCTCTCTCTCTCTCTCTCTCTCTCTCTCTCTCTCTCTCTCTCTCTCACACACACACACACACACACACACACACACACACACACACACACTCTCTCTCTCTCTCTCTCTCTCTCTCTCTCTCTCTCACACACACACACACACACACACACACACACACACACACACACACACACACACACACACACACTCTCTCTCTCTCTCTCTCTGCCCAGAGGTGGACAGAGTACACAGCTTCATTACTTGAGTAAAAGTACAGATACCCTTTGCTAAATTTTACTCAAGTAAAAGTACAACAGTCAGATGTCTACAGTACTTAAGTAAAAGTACTGAAGTACTTGTTTTTAAAAGTACTTCAGTATCAAGAGTACAAGAGTAGCCTACATTTTCTAAATATTGCATTACTACTGCCACAGGGCTTACATTTATGTACAGAAACGTCCTACATAGAGTTATGATATACCTTGGAGAATGTAAAATGAATTGGAAGTAAAATCAAGTCATTTTCATCTTTTTACCATGTTGCCAGGGATGGGCAGTATCTAATACATGTATTTAAAATACGTATTTCAAATACAAAATACTATTTTGTAATTGAAACACTTGAAGCGAAAACTATCATTAACTTGTTCAGAAAATTTAAATAGTCTGGCGAGGTGAGGTTTGAGAGGGAAACAACAAATTGAGGGTTTCCGAGATTTTTCTTTTTACTTTTTTTTTAGAAGTAGTAACGGGTACTCACAGTTATGGATAGAAATGTAGTGGAGTAAAGAGTACAATATTTGCCTATCAAATGTACTTGAGTAAAGTCATGAGTACTCCCCAAAAATGATACTCGAGTAAAGTACAGATCCCTCAAAATTGTACTCAAGTACTGTACTCAAGTAAATGTACTCCGTTACTGTCCGGCTCTGCATGTGCCCTACATAGAAATACACATGGAAAGGGTGCGTGACCTTGTAGCCCCAAGAAACATGTCACAGAAAATGAAGTGAGACCTTTCAGGTCAGCTGGCTCCCCTCCATCAGCCTGTAGCCCCTGAGAAAACGCTGAGGCAAACAGCTAAAGCAACTATGCTAGCAGGATGGCAGTCGCTTTGCCTTAGTTATGAAGGCTGACCTTTATTGTCTCCCCTCCACCATTAATTAATACTTTGCAGAAGCGCACAATTGTACAGTCGGCGGGCCTGGACCGTGGCTACGGGGCGGGCGTGTCACAGTGGCTCAGCGCGCAAGTGGCCTGTGCTTCTGCGGGAGGGCGGCAATTACTGCGGCCTCAAGCTGAGGCCAGCTGACGTCATTTAGCACGAACTGCAGCCTCGTCTGGAAGAGGCGCCCCACTTTAGCCACGCCTCCCCCCGCCGCTCCACAGGCCGGCGAATCAAAGGGACGCCTGCCTCGCGGGAGAGCAGTCATTATGAGTCACGAAAACCTGCAAGATCACACCTGCCCGCAGTCTAAATCTGTCGGCAGAGACGGCAGAAATAAATAGGGAAGGATCCCACCCAGCACGCGGCAAAGCACCAGGCCCTCCGCTCCTCTGACTAACGCAGATGTTTCTCATGACTGTGCCTCCCTCAAGGGTGTTGCCGCCCCCCCCCCCCCCTTTTGTTTAAGGCAGTGGGTTGGCCCTTAAATGACTCCCCCCCCCCTCCCTCTTCCCTTGGAATGACCTTTCGACCCGCTCCCCTTGTCCCCTTCACAGGTATGATGAGTCACCCCCCCATCCCCATCTCCGACCTGGCAGAGCACACGGAGCTGCTGAAGGCCAACGACAACCTCAGGCTCTCCCAGGAGTACGAGGTGAGTAAGCGCGAGGTTGGCCAGGGGCAAGGTCACCTTCAACCGCAGCCAGGCTCTCTCTCCAGCACGCTGGCCGCTCGACGGCAGCCCCCGCTAATCCACTCTTAATTAGGCCCGCTGAAGAATCATGCTTACAGAGCATGCTAAGGAATGTTATATTTTATTGATCTTAATACTACTTTATGTCAGTGCAAAATACTGATCCGGCGTAATCCTGAAATAATGGTCTCTTTGGTGGTTTTTATTAAGGAAGGAATAAATGTCGGCATGCTGAAAGATGATTTTGCATTGTAGCAAGGGAATCCTTTTTGCTTTCCCGCTTGTGTCTCTTTGACCAGCCTGAAATCCACACACTGTCCTGAAAGGTCACAGGCCTCCAATTTGGGTTTCATGTACTCCGTCTCTCTCTTGATTACTCCAGTCAGTCGATCCTGGCCAGCAGTTCACCTGGGAGCACTCCAACCTGGAGGTCAACAAGCCCAAGAACCGCTACGCTAACGTCATCGCGTATGACCACACGCGAGTCGTCCTGGTCCCCATTGAAGGTGAGTCTGGGGTCAAGCTGACCGTCTCCAGCCGGCCCTCTCATCAGCTCACTCTCTTTCTTGCCAATAATCAATGCATGTCTGAAGGCACAACCACTCACATTGCATCTATTGAGTTGAATGGTGCCATCAGCTCCACAAAGAAATCCCTTGAGAACCAAATAATCCTAAGCAATGACTGTCTAATCGCCCATGTACATGCATATATTATATATTAATGTATACTCAATCTTATGTTATATGTATGATAATTATATAAGCAATTATTTTCTGATGAAACAGAATTATTCATGACAACTATTATTAGCCACTTCATTTACAGTATATGTTCCTTCTGTTTTTCTTTAGGCATCATGGGAAGTGATTACATCAATGCTAACTACATCGATGGTTACCGTAAGCAGAATGCTTACATCGCCACCCAGGGGCCGCTGCCCGAGAGCTTCGGGGACTTCTGGAGGATGGTGTGGGAGCAGCGGGCGGCGTCTGTGGTCATGATGACCAGGCTGGAGGAGAAGTCGCGGGTGAGGCCCTGCTGACATGCCTTCACTCAGACACAATCACAGCTTTGAGCTGTAATAACAGTTATTATCATGGCGGACCTCACGGTGGAGGGGAAGCAGAGCTTGTAATTCAGAAGGTGATGAAGGTCGGGCTACTTCCACCGAGACTAAAAGGCCCTTTCTCTTAGACCGATACATCTGACTAGGGAAAGGCCCTTTCTCTTAGGCCGATACATCTGACTAGGGAATGGTAAAGAGATGGACATACAGCTGGGGCCAGTTTTTACTCTATTTTATCTGTTTTCCATTCTTTTAATTTTCTTTAACGTTACGTTTAGTACATGTCTAGCTCTTCTTTGTCTTTATCTTTTCATTCTGCTTTTATGTATGTAGAGCACATTTACATTGACATGTGAAATGTGTCAGCCTTGCCTTGTTTTGGTCATCATGTAGTGAGTGGTAAATGCGGTGGTTGGAGGAGGATGAAGACGATGAAGGTGATCTTGAGAAACAGAGCGGCCATTTTATGATTATGGGTTTATGATGGTTATGTTTTTTATTTGTAGATTAAGTGTGACCAGTACTGGCCGAGTCGTGGAACAGACACTTATGGAATGATTCAGGTCACTCTGCTGGACACCATGGAGCTGGCCACCTTCTGTGTGCGCACGTTCTCTCTGCACAAGGTACCTGTGCCTACTTACCCACTTCTCACTTTCTCTCTCTCTGACTGCTTCTCTCAACTCTATTCTGTCCTGCTGTCTTCTCCTGATCTGTCTGCGCTTCAGCATATCTTTGTCAGCACTTTTTCAGCCACACACACACACACACACACACACACACACACACACACACACACACACACACACACACACACACACACACACACACACACAGGCAACATTAGCCTCTAGCTGTGGCTTTAAACTGAGGTCTAATGCACTACTTGAAATGTCGGCATTCATTGACAGCATCTGACATAAGTCAAACGCAGACCCATGACCTAGAGCACACATTGAAATCAGCATGGATGGCATGCTGCCTAAATGGATTATTGTGCTTTACAATAATCCGACACAATGATTTTGCCCTGATCTGCAAATCCATCTGTCATACGATGGCCTGCAGCAAGTGACGGCCACTTTGTGGCTTCTCCCCTTTGCAGAACGGCACCAACGAGAGGAGAGAGGTTCGTCAGTTCCAGTTTACCGCCTGGCCCGACCACGGGGTGCCCGAGTACCCAACCCCGTTCCTGGCCTTCCTCAGGAGGGTGAAGGCATGCAACCCACCAGATGCCGGCCCTGTGGTTGTCCACTGCAGGTCAGTGGGTCCATGTGAAACACCCCACCCTCCTGTCTCTGAGAGATTAGGAGGCGAATGTTTTACACACAGTTTAGTGATTTGAAGTCTGTCCTTTTGAGTCAGGATTAGGGCCAGAGGCATTCCATTCAAAATCAACTAAATCCCTGCAGCCAGTCCATGTCATTGTATCCTTCTGCACTGTATTTGTCTAATCCAAACATCTCCTTTAAAATCATTTTAAATACTATCAAGTGAATCGGGAAATTGTTTTGTAATCATGGATGAGTGTATTAAAATGTAAAAAGAGTTCTTAAATATGGGAAAAGCTTGCTGTGGAAGTGATATTGAACGTTGGCCGCTCTCCGCTGCAGCGCGGGTGTGGGCCGGACCGGCTGCTTCATCGTCATCGATGCCATGCTGGAGCGGATCAAGCACGAGCGCACGGTGGACGTGTACGGCCACGTGACCCTGATGCGCTCGCAGCGCAACTACATGGTGCAGACGGAGGACCAGTACGGCTTCATCCACGAGGCCCTGCTGGAGGCCGTCGCCTGCGGCAACACCGAGGTAGCCGCCCGCTCCCTCTACTCCTACATCCAGAAGCTGGAGCAGGTGGAGGTCGGGGAGCACGTCACGGGCATGGAGCTGGAGTTCAAGGTGCGCCGCAGCTACACACTGACACTCTGAAAACTATCCACAGGGACAGTTTTCTAGTGAGAGAGAGGAGTTTATGCAAACTAGACTCTGACGAAGACGTGGCAGAACGTCGAAACGTTGGTCCTTTATGTTGGCACATTAAAATAAAAATGTTTAAACATTGTGTTGCTCCGGTAAAACTCCTCTCTCTCGCTACAATTAGTCTTCTCTTGTTGACACACCAGATACATCTGAGGCTGGAGATTTGGAATGGAAAATTGAAGTTACCAACAGATAAATATTTTGTTTCTATGTAAAATAATTTTACCAATCATGTTATATAATCATGTTATCTCTGAAAATATGTATATCTACTAACTAAGTAGTTGAAAATGAGAACGCTCTGTCTACTCCAAAGAGGATAGGCGTGGTTAATGCATCTCTACAATAAGTTTTAGGTGTCGCTCAGTCTCCTTGACCGCCTGATCCTCCTTGTTCTCCTCAGCGCTTGGCCAACACAAAAGCTCACACGTCCAGGTTTGTCAGTGCCAATCTCCCTTGCAACAAGTTCAAGAACCGCCTGGTCAACATCATGCCCTATGAAACCACCCGCGTGTGCCTACAGCCAATACGAGGCCTCGAGGGCTCTGACTACATCAACGCCAGTTACATCGATGGATACAGGTTGGTTGGGTTGAGTTATATATGCCACGATCTGTTAGGAATCAAGAGGAGTTTGTACAACAACTAAAGCACAACAACAAAATACAAAACAAAAGGTAATATAAGTCATATACATGTGGAACATTTGGTATACCTTTGTGAAATACCAAGACACCCCTCTAAATGTTAGGCATCCAAATGTCAGGAAGAGGAAGAGGAGGCAGTAGGCTGTGTATGCTATAGATATTAGAAAGCTAGATACAGCGCTGTCCGTCGAGTTCTATTAGGTGGCATCGTAAACACGGCCGCCATATTGCTGGGGGCAAACGCCTTACTGTTTATGGGCAACACTTGCCGAAAATCAGAGACTGTCTGATTTCCAGTCAGAGTCACATGCTCCTCCATTGGCCTCCAGTGATTGTTGCCCCCACCAAGATGGCGTCGCTATTTACGTACCTTCTGGAGCCCAATGCGGGATCTAGCTTTCTAATATCTATGGTGTATGCTATGTAGGCTGTGTATGCTGGGTAGGCTGTGTATGCTGGGTAGGTTGTGTAGGCTGTGTATTGTGTGTGGAGTGGGCCTGCTCTGCTCTACTGTGTATTGTGTGTGGAGTGGGCCTGCTCTGCTGTGCTGTGCTCCATGTAGGGCTGGCACCTTCCGTGGCTCTGGGGCTTCTGAGCCCTGAGATAAGAGTCCTTTAGGACAGCAGAGGTTAACTGGCAAGGGCACAGCCACATTAAGAGAAGAGGCATGAATGGGGACAAAGTTGTAAGGCACACCTGGTGTCTGGCCAAGTTTCCACGGCATGATAAATGGCTTTGTTGGGTTCACAGCGCAGAGTTTTATTTGGGTTTATCAGCAGCTTTCTCTAATGTCGCATTTAGGGATCACAGACACCTCAAGAAAAATACAGCAGACACGTTCACACATTCCAATTGCATTTCAAAAGCATAGGAGAGATGCAAGTGTTGCTGAATGAGTTCTGTTGTGTGTCTTGTCACAGGCAGCAGAGAGCCTATATTGCCACTCAAGGTCCACTGGCTGAGACGACCGAAGATTTCTGGAGAATGTTATGGGAGCACAACTCAACTATTGTAGTGATGCTGACCAAACTGAGGGAGATGGGCCGGGTAAGTTAGTCTTGAAAAATGCACCAAATCTGATACAAAATTCCAGATTGGAGACACGCAGTGATTCTGTAAAATGTCACTGATGCAAACCAAAAATGTAGATGTTTGAAAATGACTATCCATTGAAGTCCATTAATGTCCTTGTACGTATCTGTGTGCATAAAAGATCTTTTTAGGGCCGCTGGCAGTGTTGTAATGTAACGGAGTACAAATACTTCGTTACTGTACTTAAGTAAAAATTTCACGTATCCGTACTTTACTTCGCTATTTAAATTTATGTCAACTTTGACTTTTACTCCACTACATTTACTAGCTAAAATGTATACTTTTACTCCGTTATATTTCCACTAAGCATCTTCGTTACTCGTTACTATTGAAATTAGAAGAAATGTGTGCGACTGCAATAAGGGAGGTTTGGCGAATCACTGCTCCTAGATTGCATTACGCGCGCTCCGCACGCTGCGCGCTCTATTTCAGCGCTTGTTTGTTGCGGAGGACGCACAACTGAAACCGCCATGGAAGCACGAGCACCTACTGGAGGACCTCCCGTTATTATAGACGACCACCCCGACGATAGTGGTGAACTCGGTGAACAGGGTAGTGGTGAAGATAACGTCATACACCCGTGGCCGTATTTGCAAGAAATGTTTCTGTACATTGGCAGCTTTCTGTGAAGCTGAACACTCCGCTACCTGCCTCAGCGGCCTGTGAAAGGCTATTTAGCATCGCAGGACTTGTCTTCAGTCCAAGAAGAGTAAGACTGATTCAGGCCCGGGTGGGTAATCGGGAGAATTCCCGGTGGGCCGCTTTACTTTTGGGCCGGTCGAGGAAAAACATATTCCAAAAATATTTGTCACGATAGTCTATCTTTTCTTAAAGTAGGACACGTTCCGCATTCTGTGCATGACACCAATGCAATGCCTCTGTATGGGTTGTAGCCTACGTGAGGGAGTTCTCCCCTCCCAAAAAGAGTTGGTTGGGTCCATATAGCCCATCTTTTCCAAAAAGTTTTCTCAGATACGGATAGCCGAGCCGGCCCTACAGTAGACACAAGTGTCAGGAAGGATGGATGGTAGAAAGAGGCCAGGAGAGACTGAGCAGCAGATCAACCAGTCGACCACTGAAAATGATGAGCCCGAAATTAGTGATGAGGAGGCCATGACTACAGGGAAAAGTAGAGAGGATAGATTAAAGTTATTTAATGTAAGAAAGAGCAATTACCCGACATGATAAACCTATATGCCTTGTTTGCTCAGAAGAGGGTTTAGTAAAGGAGTAGGCTAAATCACCAAACAACAATATAGCCTACCCATGCAAAAAACATGTAGCCTAAACATTTAATATGCCTCTTTGTGGAAGCGTGGGATAAGCTACATTTCAAAGGCTTTCTTTCTTTCTTTCTTTCTTTCTTTCTTTCTGTTTTTGTTAACTTGTGGAATAGTGGAATATTTTTTGTTAACTTCTCAGTTGAAGTGAATTATTATATAACCTTTACACATTTGTTGAACCATGGTACTAATAAATATTATTTATTAGTACCATGTTATTAGCTGCTGGACATAGGTGGCCTGTGTGTGTGAGAGTGAGAAGGTGACCTGGAGATTAAGCCCTAGGAATGCTCATACCACATGACCAAAATGTTTTCCCTACAAGCAGGTCATTTTTGAAAGAAATAAGTTATTTATTTTTCATTTTTACCTGAAGTTCATACAAAAGTGACATTTCTGTTTCTGTTTTTTTCTTTGATGTCAGCTCTAAAAATATGCTGTTTGTTCTTTGAACTTAAGAGAATTGTGCCTAAAAGTCCTAGAAAATAATGTGATTTTGATTTGATGAGTGAGATTAAGAAGATATGGGAACCCTGAATATGCTTTATTATAAGAAAGCCAAAATAAAGTTCACAATAAAAGTTCAAAATAAAACCGCTTGCTTTTTACTTTTTACTTTTACTTCAAATACTTAAGTACATTAAATATCAGTAAAATACTTTTGATACTTAAGTACAGTATATATCAGATACTTTAAGACTTTTACTTAAGTAATATTCTAAAAGGTAACTTTCACTTCTATCAAAAAGTCTTTTTCTAGTACGATACTTGTACTTTTACTCAAGTATTGCTTTCTAGTACTTTATACAACACTGGCCGCTGGTCTTTGAGCCGATTTGAAACGTTTGTTTTTGTCTGACCCCACAGGAGAAGTGCCATCAGTACTGGCCGGCTGAGCGCTCTGCCCGGTACCAGTACTTTGTGGTGGACCCCATGGCTGAGTACAACATGCCGCAATACATCCTGAGAGAGTTCAAGGTCACAGATGCCAGGGTGAGCGGAGTAATCCGTCTTCATGACACGCTTCACCTTTATGATAGCAACCCATCACTAACTGCTGGACGACCCTGTTGCATTGCCAACTCTATCTGGACCAGTAATTTGCCATATTTCTCCATAGATATGTAATGCTAATAAAACAAGCAACAGGGACACTCATGTTATTCAGAGAGGAAAAACATTGTACACGGGAGAGAGGGGTCATTTTAGAGCACTGAGGCTGTGTTCTGTCCAAGCAGCTCGTGATGTCCCTTGTTTTGACCGTCTTGTATTTCAGGATGGGCAGTCCAGGACAGTGCGGCAGTTCCAATTTACAGATTGGCCTGAACAGGGAGTGCCAAAGTCTGGAGAGGGTTTCATTGATTTCATCGGGCAGGTGCACAAAACCAAGGAGCAGTTTGGACAAGATGGCCCCATCACAGTCCACTGCAGGTCAGTGATATTGAAAGATTATGACAGGTATTGTGTGTGTGTTTGTGTTTGTTGTATGTGTGTGTGCGTATGTGTGTGTGTGTGTGTCTGTGTGTGTGTATACATATGCGTGTGTATGCATGGCTAGGATGGGGCTAGTAGAGGAAAAGGTCATTGCAGGTCTTTTAGAGAACAAGAACTATTACAAGTGGGGGTGAGTTATCTATTCTATACCTTAGGAGTGGATAATGAAATGTACATTTCATGCCATTACTCACTGCCCACAGCCAGTGATGCAGACAGGGCTATTAGCGTATTAACCGCACCATGATAATGGACTCGGGCTTTAACCGTCCTCTCTCCCCCTTGTGTGGCAGTGCGGGAGTGGGCCGGACCGGCGTCTTCATCACCCTCAGCATTGTGCTGGAGAGGATGCGCTACGAAGGGGCTGTGGACATCTTCCAAACCGTCAAAATGCTGCGAACACAAAGGCCCGCCATGGTGCAGACCGAGGTAAAATACTCTCTTCTTAAAAATACGGACAAATAATCAAAGATCATGAAAATTACAGCATATGGTCTTAGCAAAGCCAGATATAACATTATTTTTTAAAAACAAGTTTTCACACATGAAGCCATGCAGAGTGCCTCAAAGGTCTCAGGCCATCAGGAGAGTAGTCTATTTGAATTATACACAGCTATATGGGGTGCTTGTTAATGTTTGTCTAGATATTAATTATATAAACACTTTTCAATCTATTGTTTATCACTGCAGGATGAGTACCGTTTCTGCTACCAAGCTGGCATCGAGTACCTGGGGAGTTTTGACCATTATGCAACATAAGAGGAAGAGAAGATCGCCATCAGCCAAGGTCCCACGGCACTAGGGAAAGCCACAGTAAATAATGAACTTTACCAAAAACCAGTGACTGATGTCATTACAGCAAGAATGATTAGAGTCCATCATTGACATCATTTGGAGTTCGAAGTTCAAAATAATGAAAAAATAAACATAAAAAAAAAAGATAAAAAAAGATAAAAAATAAAAATAAAAAAGCATCAACAACACATGCACTCTCAGGAACTGCCTGGAAGGACCGGATCTGGGATGTCATGTGTCACACTGCAAACTATTACCTCAGTGTTCAAGTATCCTATCAAATGTTGTGATCAATTTTCTAAAAAAAAATATTAATGGAGAGAGAAAACCTATGAAAAAAAATCCTCAAAACAAGTAATTATCAATACAAACAGTTCAAAGCCTGGAAAAATTGCTGCATCTTCAATTGGAGTGACAGTGCATTCAAGCTGTTTTTGCCAATGGAGTTGAATGGTTTCAGATCAGACAGACCAATCTTCCTATGACTCAGCTGACACAGGAAACAGCTGCGGCTGCTGTGACAAGAACAAGGACTTTGATTGTGAATCATCTGGAGAATGACAATGCCATCAGAAACACCCATACGTAACAGTACCAATACTGAAGCAGATCTTCTACCTTCAGTGCCTCGAAGAGCAATTCAAGGAAGCATACAAGTGTCTCTGCTGAAAAACAGTGGGAGAGGATTGATGGAGTCATATGGTTGTTTCAGCATACAGTACATTACCAACATGAAAGGATAACGCTTCATTGCGGTTTTAAGGCTAGATCTGAAACCTGGTGTACACAAACAATCTCTCGTGATCATAAATGGAGGGGTCATTATCTGGCCAATATGTTCCTGTGGGTAGTTTTAACATTTTAGTTTGTTTCCTTTTAATCACAACATGCTGCTTATATTGTGTGTATGCCGCGAAGAGTTAAATGTGATGGCTTGTATAAGACCAGTTATTATAAAACCCTCAATGGACCCACCATGGATTGACAATAACACTCTATAAAGACTACTGAAAGGGAAGCTCAGCATAGTTTTCCTTTTTGACATTCCTCTATCTGCAGACTAGCCAGGAGATGAAGAGCCTGCAGTCCTCTCTGAAATGATCCATTTGAAGTGAGGAAATGCACACAATCTATAGATGCACAGATCACGTGTCACGCTGCCTCTCAGTGACAGAGAGCCAAGACATTCAAGTGTTGAACTACTAAGACAGAGA
Source organism: Alosa sapidissima (assembly GCF_018492685.1). Classification (NCBI taxonomy): domain Eukaryota; kingdom Metazoa; phylum Chordata; class Actinopteri; order Clupeiformes; family Clupeidae; genus Alosa; species Alosa sapidissima. The sequence continues at coordinate 37,357,907 of NC_055957.1, forward strand.
TACTAATTGACAACATGTCATATTATTGAGTTCCTCTCTGATCTCAAGTCTTAACATATTTTATACAATTATATTAGGAGGTGATCTAACAGGCCAAGTGCACCTAAGCATATCCAAGAATCCAATTTAAGAAGATAATATATAAACACAAAGCTAATATTTTTTACCAGACTGAAATAGATCCTTTTTATTTTCAGTGAAATCTGGAAAACATTTCAGTCACTTTTAGTTAGCACAGTTTTGATCCATAGGTAGCACAAAACGTGTTGAACTCGTACAGACATTTTAGCACAAGCTGTTGAAGGAGGCCAGTGGGGTGAGTTGTGTAGGTCCAAAAGAGACTAAAATGAGCCTTATTGTTGTTGTCAAATATTTAACCAATATTATTTTTATTATTTTTGTTAATATTATGCTTGAATTTTTTATTCATTTATTTATTTATATTGCGTTTTGGACTACTTATATGAATATAACCTAATGAAATGTTGTGTAGTTGACAAGCAAATGTTACTGTACGAGGTTAAAATGTACAGCGTTGTAATCTGTAGCCCTCTGGAGTTTTTGATATTATTGATATTATCATTATTATTATTCTAATCGTGCTCTAAACTTTGACCACTGAATTCTAAACCTTGGGTGTCTGATGATGCTACGTAGAGCACAGGAGGCAGAAAGACACTTGTCACAATCGCCGATGGCAGCCTCGTCCGTCTAGAAGCACATACACTGTCCAAAAGCCCAGAATTAATTCTCTTTTAATCATTCAATTGTTCATTCAATTACCTGTTAATTATTCACTTGGGTGACTGCATTTTTGGCAGTGAATGCACAAAGGACATAGCATAATAAATGTTATTATTCTGCTGTGTCATCTTTCCTGCGAGCACAGTGAGTTCTCTGTCATTCTTACCCGGAGAGGAGAGAAGGTGATTTTTTTTTATTAATTAAAATTGAGCAGCATGCCCAAGGATAACACAACTCATGTCAAAAAAAAAAGAAAGAAAAAAAGCAAAGCAAGGCTGGTGTGCACACAATCCACAATGGCCATAATGCCAATACAGGAGGGATTCTCACAGGAGTTTGGAAACAAATGGAACAAAATACCCCCCAAATTGGAGCATCTTTAATGTGGCCTACTGAAAAGAAATCACATTTCTAAGCGCACATTTGAACAGAGGACAAGAACAAATCCCCAACAGAGGTCAGTGAGGCTGCCCAAATGGTACTGAACAGTACTGTATGAGGGTCAAGTGCTACTAAGTGTTTCAACTTTCAACCTGTTACTTCAGACTCTGTTGATTGATTTAGAACCATGTATGTAGATATGTTGACTTTGTATTAAAACAGGATAACTGAATATAACGTAAACAGATGCTTGTGTTCCTTCTTTTGTCCAAATCAGTTCCATCTAGCACATGCATATGCATATAACACTGCAGGAGTCTAGAATTCACTTTTCAGCAATCTGGTGAATATTGTCTGCATTCTGTGCTGGGCCTAGTAAGGCTGCCTTAGGCATCTAATTGGTAAGACAAGAAATTAGCAACAAAAGGTTTCTGTGAATTCATACCCCTGCCAACTATTGTAACATTCATCATACTTTGATGCACACTAGGAATGAAAAATTACGGAAGAAAGCATGCACCTCTCTTTTTTTGCCTCTAGGTGGTGTGATTGGCTGGTGTTTGCCTCTAGGTGGTGTGATTGGCTGGTGTGACTAGACTGAGTATCTGCACTGAGATGCATCTGCTATATGATATTCACAGAGATCACCTATGTTGTTGTTTTTCTTATGCTATGAGATAAGCTACATTTGGTATTCTACTTTGCACCTTTTCATTTTTCCTTTTCATTTTATAATAAGTCCAAATGTGTCTATAATGACCCAATGAAATCACGAATCCTTTTCCTCAGAGTTTCATATTTCCACCCGACTCAGGTAACCCAGCTACACACACTGGCTCACATGAACCTCTATTGTTCTTATGGAGAATAGTGGCATCCTATTTCCACCACGGCTCCATTTTCACTTGTCTTTCTCTTGAATACATTCGGGACTTCCTCAAAACAGATACTTTCCTTATCTAGAATTCCCTCTGTTAACAGGAAATCATTGTTATTATTGAGTATTTGTCGTGTTTTGTTTGTTTGTTTTTGATCTCTTTTTCTAAATGACGAGACAGCAAGGCACATGGAAATGCTTGTCACTGGTGGACAGTGAGGACAGCACCACCACAGATGGATCTGTGAGGTAAGTTTGCTGTCACTGGTAGGGGTGCATGATACCAATGCCAAGATCATGGTGTCCTTTTCCAGGGAGTGCACACATTGAGGATTCACTGCAGTTTTTCCTGTGCTAAAAATTGACAAACACTATATCCGACCACTAGATAGATAGATAGATACTTTATTGATCCCCAAGGGGAAATTAAAGGTCTCAGTAGCATAATCAAGATGGCTAATACCTAATTCAAGCCAATCTCCACTATTCACATAATGTTTTTTTTTTTTTTTTTTTTAAATCAAACTACTTGAAATAAGTGTTTCAGAATCAAGCTCCTTACTGTCTCATTTACTGTAGATGTATTACATGTGTTTCATTAAATATAAACATTATATGAACTACGTAAACTAGTTATCATAGAAAATATGGTGAATGTATATGTATATATGAATATATGTGAATGAAAAATGAAATGAAAAATTGGATCAAGTTGTCTTGTTTATGCATTACTTGTTGTTTCTGGAATTGATGCTTATTCTGTGATTTGGTCTGGTGGGTATTGGCCCAAACATCATTACAAGTGAATTATGGAATTATAAAAGTTTGTATAAAAGGGTGTAAGCAGAAACATAAACAATTCACTGTCAAATGTTTATCCGATTAAACAAACAAGACTGCAGTAAAGTCAATACACAGATGATGCACAAATGTAGGACATCACTTTCAGAACCAATGAGGGAACTGGAAGTGGTCGAAGGAAATTGTCAAGCTCTCTGCACATTGTTGAAAATATAACAATGTAATATTACTATCCGTAGGCTGATACTATCAAATGAGAGTGATTGGTTACATTGATAGGGATCGCATGGTGAGTTGTTGAGACTGAGACCATTATTCCAGTGAAACCATCTGAATGAATCAATGAAGACATGACAATGTATACATTTGATTACATGTCCTGTTCTCAGTTAACTTCTCCTGTGGAAAAAAGAGAAATTTCCTGTGGAAATTTGTCATTTATAAATGACACTAAAGAAAACTGCTTGAAAAAATAACACAAATCCTTAACCAATTATATTATCCTAAAAATGTATTCCTTGACTTCCCCTCTAACCATTATATTATTAAGGTTATTATATTATTATTAAGGTTATTATATTATTATATAATTTGTTGCTACAAGGAAGTAAAGGAGACAATACCACACGTTGAGTCACACCCATAGCATGATGGGAAGTCTATTTTTAAACTATAAAACATAAAAATTACCCAACCTAGCCTAAACTGTTTTAATCATTTCACATAAAAATATCTAAGAAGCTTTCTTCAAAACCTGTAACAAGTTAATGTCATGTATAACTGACTAAGTCCTATTAAGGGATAGAAATTTCCACAATGACTCAGTCTAGTTTTCTATTGTTGTTATGCATCATCAGACCATTTACACACATTTCTTAGGATGTTTCCAAATGTTATATCAAAGTGAAATGAACATGCTTATTACTGAGGGCAATAAGCACAGTGAAATAAGCAATGATGAGGATATGGTAGTTGTAATAGTGGAACACAGCATCAGGAATGACCAACGGTTAGACCGATGGTAGTGAGGATGAGTAGGACAAGAATGAAAAGCCAGGCAGTGATGAGAATCTTCAACCTGGGACAGGCCGTTGGTTGTTGTGGAAGTCAGGGATCCATGGCCATTACCTAGTCCCTGTCTGGAAGATGGTCTAGCCAACGCAGAAAGGGAAGGGTTCATTCACCAACCTATTACTTTATGCAGGTGTTCTCCTCTGAGTGTCTCATGCACATTGTGCAGTAGACAAACCTTTACTCTGTGCCGAATGATGTAAATGTATTCATCTGAACTGTATAGAGAATGCAATGGAGCCGTTCATAGGCAGCAAAAAAGGAAGAGTCACTCCCATATGGAGAGATCAGGAAGGATAGCATTTGCCATGTACTTTGTACACTGAAAAGCAAGGCTGATGCAAAAATGACAACTGCCCTGGCCAAATATGAATGAAGTACAGTTAAGTGTGATGTTCACCTGTGCTTCACACCAAAAAAAGAAATGCCTGGTTGAGTTTCACCAGTGACATGCATAGTAACAAGGGACATATCTAATGCACAGTAAAGAGATGTTTTATGACATGAATCAACATGGAATATACTCAAAATGTATCATTCACAAACATATATTTTTTTTATAATTTTTGTTTTGTCAGAAAGATCCTTAAATAAAATGAATTCAGTGATTTTCAATATAATATGTTCATGGATAATTAATCCATTTATCATTAATCAATTGTTTTTTACATTGAGAAATTGTGAAAAAGTTTATACCCTAATGGGACGTAGTCAGTTATAAATGACGGTACCCAAAATAAAGGTCAAAGGTCAATTTGGGAAAATGAGCTCAGGACATTTATTTTAGGCCTAAATAGACTTCAAATCAAGGGTGTTTGATTTTTTCCAAATAATATTCTTAATAAGTCCCATAGAGGGTTAACCAATTACACTAAGTTTGGGGTCACTTAGAAATTTCCATTCCACTCCATTAGATAGAATACCAGCTGAGATCAGTTGCATTGTTTTTTAATCAGGGCAGCAGTTTTCAGATTACATTATGTGCTTACATAATTGCAAAAGGATTCTCAACTGTTGTAGAAAGAAATGGCTGATTTTTTAATGCAATATTTACATTGCCCATTATCAGCAACCATTCATCCAATGTTCCAAAGGCACATTCTGTTTCATTTTAAAAGACTAACTGAGAAAACATTTGAGTACCCTTTATACCTTAGAACGTAGTCTGTTATAAATGACGGTACCCCAAAATAAAGGTCAAAGGTCAATTTGGGAAAATGAGCTCAGGAAATTTATTTTAGGCTTAAACAGACTTCAAATCAAAAGTTGTTGATCTAAATGATCTTATAATTAAGATTATAATAGCATAAATGAACTTTGTGACATATAGCCTCCTATAATCCTATACACAACTGTATGCTTTTAGATATCCTCGAGGAACAATGGACACAGGATGCTGTGGGATATCTGTAGACACTAAAATAACCTTAGGCGAGTGGTTGGGGTGCTGTAAAACCATTTGTTCCTTACATACACTGTAAAAAAGGAAAAGTCAGGGCTGTCCAATTCATCAAACCATTAAAGCAACACCAAAGAGTTTTTTATACCTTAAAATAATGTTTCCAAAATCGTTTCAGTGGTTCATCAACTCGTAACAGGGTGAACGGCACTTCTGCATTCGCTTCACAGCCCTCTATCGGCTATAACAGTACTATGTAAGTTTGCCAGATCGGGTAGCGGATCTGTAGTTTGATGGAATGAGACATAAGAAACTACAAAAACTACAAATTTGACTTGCATCTGATGTCGCAATACATCGTACTTTTATAAGTCATGCAAAATATTCTACCTTGTCTGTGGACATTGTTATTTGCAAAGCCGGTGCTGGATAAACAAATAGCGTGCGTGCGACAGAGGGAAAGTTCTTTGGTGTTGCTTTAATTGCATAAAACATTCTAGTTTTGAATGAAACACAACCTTTTTGTGTTCAAATAGTCATTCCAATGGAGTAATCCATTTTTCTAATCAAATGAAGTAAGGTAAGTGTACTGGGGGAAAAGAGGGTTTGTCACAGTTACTAAACCACAAAACATGAAATTAAATAAACACAATGTTATTACATTGAACTGACATATGTAGCCACAGCAATGGATTTATCCAACAGAATCATGTAGATCAATGTGAAGCACTTAAGTACTGAACCAGTAAGGCAAATGAACACATGGCATGCCTTGGTGTCACCGTTTCATTGTGTTCCCATGAGCCTTTGCAAGAACACTGAGATACTCATGCAGCTAACTGTGTCTCAGTGCTTGAGACCAGTAGAATTTAGAGCGGAGTTTGTATCTTGCTTATTCTTTTGAGATGAAATTAGTTTGTGTATTTGGTATAGATTGAGTATTTGGCCTTCCCTGACGAGTACCCCTAAAGTGCAGCATTATACACTTTTTCCGCCACAGATAAAAACTAACATAAAGGGCATGAAGGTGATCACTCACAAACAGAGTGCATTTATGGATGCAATCCTTTGACCCTAAGAAAATTCTAGAAGGGTTTTTAACAGAGAAGAAGATGTGTATCTGAATATTTCTTCACTGGATCAGCATGTCATGGCTCTTTCACCTGCTGTACTATGATGCCAGTAGCTGATAAACAGTCTGATGACCGGTGTGTCTTTAGTGAAGAATATCTACCTCAGTTTCCTCCCTTTGGTTTGCGTCATGTCCAAAGCATATCTTAATACGTGTGTTCTATGTATAGTTCTTTTAAGAATAGAAATCATCGAGATGTTATGGTGAGTTTTGTAATTCTACCTTGTAGCCGAACACAAAAGCCCATGCCTGTGAAGACCAACAAAGCTTCTGAAACGTGACTCCAGAGTTTTGGTACAATTAGGAGAAGAATGCCATCTGCTCTCTGAATTGAGACCTTGATTGAAGGATACAAGTTCAAACTCAATGACTATTACATAATGGAGGATTATTTGACAATGTTCTGAGAATTATATTTGACATTTAAAAACAAATTATAGGCCTCATATGTACACAATGGCAGCCAGGAAATCATGACTCCTCCTTTTAAGTGTCATGGGGGTGCAGACAAGGTAGGTAAAAAAATGGCATTTGGTATGGCCACACACACACACACCTATCACCTGAGCTCTCATGACTTGCAACAAAATAGCCCATGTGCTTTTTAATAAGTGTGTGAGAGTGTGCTACCTGTAGCCCAGCGTGGAAGAGGAGTGTCCAGAGGGACATGGAGGCGGGTCAGACGCAGATGTCTGCTCCATCAGTGGGGCTGTGAGACGCTGGGGGAGGAGCTTGTGCATGTTGTTAGCTCTGTGTTACCACCTCAGGCTTAAGGGTAAATGAAAGCAAACAGTTGAAAGAGAGAGTGGCGGTTAATGGACAATCAGGCTGTCAGATAGACTGACAGGCGCAGAGAGGAAGTCTTATCATTGGCATAAGCACTAACAAACAGCAGGCATGAAGAGACAGGACAGAAGGTTCTCTCTGGACTCTCTGGAATACTCAGTGTAAGTAGAAATGTCTTCTAAATGTCATGCTGTAGACAAGAGCCTTGTGTGTGTGTGTGTTTAGATATTATGATTATCATAATAAAGCACTGTACAGACTAGTTTAGATAAATGAGTATTCACATATCTAGTCTTTCTCTCTATTTTGTCTGGTTAAAGAAATATGAGAGAACTACATGCAAGAACTGAAATAGTTCACAGGCAGAGCATGAAATCCCTTTCATTCTTATAAATCCCTTTCATTCTTAGACAGCAGATATTTTGGCGGTGAATGGTTCTGATCTGTAACCAGAGTTTTAATCTCATAATGTGAGTCTTAATTCACGCTCCCATTTGCAAATTTCTCAGCATATTTGTCAGTAGTTGACTGTGTGAATGCACTCTGAATGCACTTTGCTGATGGTTAGATAGTATCAGACTACTCATGTGCAGGAGAGTTGGGAGAACTGGTTCCTCTGCTTATGCCATGGCTATACAGTACATCATATGCTCTGAGTAAATACATGCTTAATGAACTTCTCACAAAGCTAATAACATTTCTTCATTACATTTCATGTTTTAATTGGGTCCATATGAAGTTGCTGAATTAGTTAACTTCTTGCTTGCTATCAGCATTCATCTGCAGTGGAGTAATTAAGTAGGAGCAATGTAATTGAAATAAACAGAAACTAAGAACGAGAACATGCTGAAAACCCTGGCCTAATAAAGTTTCACTTCATAAATTAAATAACTTTAATTAAGCATCATACTGTGTAATCATATGATACCACTTCACTGAAACGAAATGAAAACATCAGATGACATAAACTTTATGTAAGGCAGCTAATACACTATTACTATAGCTGTTATGTTCTGATGATTCTATGATAGGACATGTGCCATAAAATGATTAAGACATGGTATGTCACTCTTATGACAGTGGGTGCAATTGAAGTGTGAGCACATCTGCACTGGTTCAAATTGCGTGATAATCAGGGTTGGGTCAGATTACTTGTGTGTAATGTAATCCATTACTGACTACAGATTACATGGCAATTTTTGTAATCAGTAACATAATCAACCCAAAACCCAATTACCCAAAACATGTAACGTAATCTGATGACTTTTTACACAATTACACATTCTTATTTTCCACGGTCTTTACTTCAGATGCGTTAGGCCTACTTGCTGATTTTGCGAACACATTTTTCCCAACTGGAAGGGGTCTATCGGTCAACGTCGCCGTTGACGGCTCCTCCATCTTGGGTTTTGATTTGAACCTTTTTCTTGTCAAGAAACTATAGTACACAGGCAATTGGATGATACGGACATCTAGTGGACAATGGAATGGGCTGCTTATCAGATTAAAACATACGTTAGGCATAACTGTTTGCATGATAAAATGTAATCAAGTAATCCCCAACAATGTAACTATAATCTGATTACACATTTTTTTTTTATTGTAAACTGGGCTGATTATAGTTACTTGATTTTTGCAATCTGATTACGTAATCCAGATTACATGTAATCCATTACCCAACCCTGGTGATAATGTTGTAGATACTAGTTGCGTGATAATGAAGTAGATACTAGTTGCATGATAATGAAGTAGATACTAGTTGCGTGATAATGAAGTCGATACTAGTTGCGTGATAATGAAGTAGATACTAGTTGCTTCAGGCTGTAGCATGGCTTTGGCAACTACACAGTATTTCACTGCTGTTGTGGTTTAAGACTTATTTATATGGATTAGGTACACTATGACTTTTCATCTTCAATCCTGAGCCACAGCTCTGTCAGTAGGTTTGCCAGATGTCTAAGTAAACATGACAGTAGCGTAACTGTGGATGCTGAGTAACCCGTGTGTGCTGGTTGTCTGGCTTGTCTCAAAAAACATATTTATATTTGACCCGATTTGGAGCCTTAAAACAGCTAGGCCTGCATGGGTGTGGCATGTACAATCAGATAAAAGATCCACCACTAATCACAAAGCCTGAGCTGAATGCTGAACAGGAACTGCTGCATGTAAGACATGGTGTTCATACAGACAGTGTTGAGTAGTTGGCAAAGGAATATAGAGAGCAAATACCATGCATACGTATGGCACGCATAAGGTAAAGCCTGGGCGACGTCTCCAGACGCAAAGGAAGAGTCTTGACTGCAGCATGACTGAAGGCTGTGGTGGTGTCTCCAACATGTTGCCTGTGCAGTGGTGGTCTGGAGAATGGAGGACTGTTGGGGAAGGGCCCTAGAGGGAGCCGCTACCGGCGGGCATCTGATACCATGAAGAGTGCCAGTCTAGAGGATGCCCAGCTGCAGTTCCTCGACCTCAACAGGAGCCTCAACCTGAGGTCAGTCTCCACCGGCCACTGACGCATGGCATGTGTTAGATAGAAGATCGATACTCTTGCTCTGGCCAATGTCACGCATTGTGTTACTTTACATCACATAGATGCACACCCAAGTATAATAAAATATTATTATTGTTTTGTTGCGTGTTATTTCATCCTCCATCATTATTGCATTCAACAGGCAACAAACAATAGAAGAGGAGCGATTGGATCAAGTAGACGGCAGCATCACCCGCCATGTAAGTTTACATTTGCATTTCTACTTGGTCATTTAGTCAGTTGTATCTAAGGTGTATTACAGTACAGTGCATATTGTACTTGCCTATCAGTCTGTTAGTGTGATGTGTCATGCATTCCTCAACCAGTAGTTCAGGCAGGGGGCATCCCTCTGGTTGCATGGTGGTTAAAACAAGACTAAATCGACTAATAGACTAACAGCCTAAGTAGACACAAACTGATGCATGATTGAAAAGACAGTGATCTATATATCTTTTCAATTCACAGACTTTTATGAATCACAACAAAACATTCCACAAAATATTCCCAGATATTCCGGAGGAAGAAGACCTAACTCATGGTGAGTCAGCAGACAAGCCCGTCTAAGTTCTCCTTCAGTTTAATGTGTAGTAGCTGTGACTGACTCATTGACTTGTCTGCTCCAGCGTTCACCTGTTCCCTGCAGAAGGAGGTGCTCTATCATGGCAAGCTCTATGTGTCCCGCCAACACATCTGCTTCTACTCCTCTGTGCTGCTCAAGGTCACCAAGGTAGGATTAGATACCCAATATTCCTCTTCATAACTAGTCTACAAGGTTTCTTGTATTGGGGTTCATATATCCTACAAAGGTTGTTAGGACAGTTTCCTGTATATGGATTAAGCCTAGTCTTAGACTAAAAGCTTTTGAATGAAATCTCCACTGAATTTATATTTTAATCCAGGAATAGGCTTAAACCATGCATGAGGAACTGGCCCCATACAGTACATGTAGATAGAAATGGTTGCTTCAGGTGAAGAACCTGAGATACAATAATCATTATCTTACAAACTGCCATCTGCTGGAAAAAGCTTGAGAAAAGATGGTGAGGTAAATGTTTAGTCATGTTGTTGTCCATTCCAACTGGAGCAAGCAGAGCGTCTGAGGTGACTGTAGTGCTGTTGTTGTCCCCAGGTGATAATTGAGGTGGAGAGCATTCAAACTGTGAGGAAGAAGAACACAGTGAAAGTGCTGCCCAACGCGCTGTCGATAATCACCAACAATGGAGACAAGGTAGACATCAGCTCAGTGGGGAATATTAGTGTGGAACACACACAGAGGGCTGACTGAACAAACGTCGCTTTGCATTAAGTGCAGAGTATCAGCCTGGCCAGCTGAGCGAATGGCTATTAAGTCGTTACACAATCACAAGGGTGCAATTAGTTAGCAGTAACCACTGTTTTGTGGGTTTCTCACAGAGCTCTTGGAGATTGTTGTTCTGTCATTGAAACCATCTTGCCTTGCTATGCCACTCACTTCCCTCTGCTTTCATTCGTAGTACCTGTTTGTGTCCCTACGGAATCGCCATTTATGTTACGAGCTTCTTCTTTCAGTGTGTCCTCACCTCCAGGTTTGTGGCCGTTTTCCCCTTTTTTTTGTTATAATCCTACCTTTGCCAAGAGAATAGAGTTTGGTTCCAAAACACTATATCCTCAATTTTAATGAATTGTCATAAAATATTTTTTTAAATGTTGTTTTTCAAGTAATTTTAGTGGAACTGATATTGGGTTATTGTTATTTGATTTATTGTTACTCATTCAAAACAACACAACTGCAATTTTATTGATATTACCTGAAATACACAATTAAATAACATGACTTATTAAAGTTTTCATAAATGGAAATATAGCATTTTGGAACCAAACTTTTCAGATATACTGTAATTGAGTAAGTGAAATTAAACATGTATCACTTCAACTTAGGTTGACAACGGAATGAGTAGTCCCCAAATATCCCAGGACAGCATTGACCGAGAAATTGACATGGTAAGACCACTAATATCAATCTCACTTTCATCTCAGCCTCATTGCTGTGTTAATTTCCCAGTTCATTAGTTCAGGGGCCGTGATGACATCTGTAATTACAATTCTGTCCACAGATGTCCAGCCACTCGAGTCAGGATGGGAGTGTGAGTCGGCGGACCAGTGTGGATGACCCACTTCCTCATGACTCTCCCTATCCAGACCTGGCCAAACGTGAGCACTATAGACATCAGGGCTGCCAGCATCAGGCATATCCTGTTAAGCAGGAAAGTGTGTGTGGAGGAGATCATGGGAATACTCTTGGATAAAGACAGAAAAGGACTTAAAGGTTAAAGACAAGTTGAAAGTGTTCAGAGGGTTTTTAAATACACATTTCTTTCCTCTGTAGAATCTTCGGAGTTAGCCAGGACCAGCTCGAGTCGGACGAGCAGCCTCAGCAAGGATGGCTATTCCACAGAGGATGAGAATGCAGGTACGGATGATGATGCTCTTTAATCACTGATCAATGAAGTTCGTAAACAAGCCCAAAGTGGGAGTTTTTTAACAACTGACTCTTCAACCACAACCATATGTGCATTTTCAGCAGGTAGATCGTGGATGTCTTTTGGATGGGAGAAAGTCAAGCCATTCGTCTTTGTGGGAGAATCAAGAAACGTCAGCTCACTCCTCCTCATTTACGTCCTACTGTGAGAGCCAGCCCTTCTTCATCACTTAATCTGACACATTTCAAATACTGACAGGCCTATCACAAACCTACACCAAAACCCCACCTAAATCAGCTCTCACTTGTATTGTAAAAATATTCCTCTGCATGAAAATAATCTAAATCATCCAGATCTAGACTAACCATGGTCATGTGTGTTTGCTATATGTTCGACAGCAGTCTGCCCTTGCCCTCATCACAGGCATATAACATTCTTGATAACCAGAAGAGCATAAGACAATCAAGAATTTCATATCATTTAATTATCAGGTTGACCTATTGAGATATTAACCCAAATGTGTTTCAGGGGGTCACCATTGAGACAGTATATTGTCCCTGGGATGGGGCATGTTGCTTTGTGGGAATTCTAGTAGACATGTGGAACTCTGGATCTCTGATATGCTGATTTGATATAACTGCACTAGAACCCTGTCATTGTCACACACACACACACACACAGTTCAAAGGGTGATGGGAAAATGATGGGTCATTGCCTATGAGAATCTGATTAACAGTTTGACTTTTTTGAGTTGGTCTGCACAACAAAATAGCCAGTTAGCCAGTTTACTTTCTCCAAAAGGCAAAAGCCATTCATTCAGACAGTTAATTACTTAATGTAATACCGTATATGCCTACTGCTGACACGTGGTGTTTGCATCTGTGGTTCCCAGGCTTGTGCTGCTCCTCCTGTCCTCTAGCTACATTGGCCTGCGCTTAGTGGCCTTGGAGGAACAACTGAGTGCTCTCAGCTCCTTGCAGGAAGAGTAAGTCCCTTCTTTAGAATTACAGCTCTCTTGCTCAATCTGGCCTGCCTGCCCGGGTTGGATCTGGGCTTCTGTAGAAACTTACTCGCTCAATCACTCATTCACACATTCATTCACTTACTCACTCATTTCTTCACTCACTAAGGAGTTGTAGTTGATATAAGTCTACTGTCAGGATGGCCATGCTGAGAGTAAAAACTGGGTGAGTTTAACAATGACTAAAGCAGTGAGACTTTTCCTCATTTGTTGGCAAATCAGAAGTAAGGAAGAGCTCCTCCTGCACCTTGTGAACTGTCACACGTTTTACAACAGGCACTCCCCTGCAGTCACAACACTGGATATCGTCATATCTATCTTTCTGATTTTCAGCTATAATCGGAATTTTGCAATCTGAACTCTGAACTGTGACGTGACACCACGTTTCAGTATTTGTCCTGGAAGGGGGGTGTGTGTGTGTGTGTGTGTGTGTGTGTGTGTGTGTGTGTGCACGTGCACTGGGAGTTCTCTGGGCCTCTCCCTCACATTAAATATGATCACTTCCTCTTCCCTAGATACAAGGAAACATAGTCTTTCATTCTGATGAAGGGTTGAGCCATCACGTTCCATGCACGGGTGGGCAACATTCCTCTCCACCTAGCCAGACGCCACAGTGACGCTCTAGGACAGAAAAGAAGAAAGAGCCAAGACTGGAGTGGAGAATGAAACCACACGGTCCACTGACTCTAGATCAGACGCCTGTGCACCTCCCACTCCGTACACCTGTGTGTCTGATCAAAGCCTCGTGTGGGAGGTGCTGGTGGGAGAGCCTCATTCTCATTCTTGTCCCATCTCAAGGTTGATCGATTCCACTGCATCCCATATGAACCATCCCCCAACATGCCATTTGAAAAAGTCAACTGACATCTGACACAGTACATGACACAATGCTTCCATATAAAAAACTTGTATCAACTGGTTATGCCTGTAACATGTCATATCTGATTCCAGAAAATTTTCATTTTCATTCATTGTTTTTTTCAATTCAGTTCTCAGATTTCAAAGAAAAAAACATATATAATAGGAAGGGATCATACTGTATCTAAATTAATGTTAAATCCAATATATTGCTGTTTAATGAAAATGTTTTAGAAACACTACATATTTAACAATTCAATTAACTTGTTTCTTGCTTCTTCATTAACTGTGTTTCTTATTTAAACTTTTAGAGTATTTATGTATAGTAGTCTAGCAGTGGAACAAACAAATTAGAAGGAAAATATGACTTATCTTTGGTAGCAGATGGAAACTTAAATAATTATTTAATTGCATTTAATGACTTTTTAAATGACATCTTTTTTCACAACATCTCATAGCCTGCATTATCACACATTTTCAAATGGTTTTCACTTATAACCTCACAATTGGAAATCTCCTTAAAGTGATAACGTAAGAGATGGGAAGGAGGGAGTGGTTGTGGTAATCATCAGTAAATGTAAAAAAGTTCAGCATTATTGTTTCTCCCTTGTTTCACTGAACTATTGCAGTTCATAATTGATTTTTTCAGTGCAGTGCTTTTTCCATGTTAACATTTGAACTGTAGTGTTTAAAGTTGACCTCTAGATGGCGACGACAGACATAAGTGAATATCTGCAAAGAAAACATGCACTTTTTTGAGGTGTCTGAACTGCAATATTAAATAAAAAATAAAAACTCAAAAACATTTTTTTATTTGCTCCCTCAAATTAGTCTCACCCCCTCATGTAAAAGTTTTCACACAATTCCAATGTCTTTTGGAGATGTGACATTTTATACTAAATAAATGACAACACTTGTAGTATTAAACCAATTTTCCAAGCAGGACCGAGGCATTATCACACTGGAATGAAATGCCTCAAATGTCAAAGTCGCATGCTACAGACTGGATGGAAGAAGGGGCAGAACACAGTGCTTACCACCTAAACCTTCCAAACATCGTTCATCAAATCAGGACTTTTCTTCTGAATCCACTTTTAAACTAAAAGCATGGACAGACAATTAAAATTACTTGGGAGACTGTTGCTTTATTCATTTCAATTACAATACAACAAATAAACAAAAAATAAGGACAAAGCATTAAAATATTCTCTAAAACGGAAACCACTTCTGATATGGAGCTATGGACTGAAGACGTTAAATCTCAAATAAATATTCTCATACAGTCTCTCTCGAGTCTCGATGAAGTCCATTTAAAAAGTCAGTCACCCCTACAGAACACTCTAAAACGGCCTTTGTCCATTTAAAAGCAACTCTATTTTGAGAAGGGTCCCTTGGTTTATGAAATACTATCTTTTTACAAAAATAGATTTGGCAAGTTCAACATCCATGTCTCTAAAGCACATTTAGTGCAGTCAGTAAAGTTTTATATAGAGGAAAAGATACAAAAACCATAATGAACAAAAACATGTAGTAGGAAATACAAAAAAAACAACATACAGGACAGAAGACAAACTTTCAAATTGGCAACATATATTCTGTTTACGTGCAAGGTTACTCAAAAGGAACCCCCACCATCCTCTTCCATTCCCAAAATGTTTCATATATCCCAAAGTAGTGAGTTCATCAGATATGTAAGCAGGGCATACCCATCGCACCTCAGGTTAAAAACCACCCCTTGAGTAAGGTTCATTTCAGCCAGAGAGGATAAACAAGCAGTGTAGTTTCAGTCAGTTGGCTACATGAGCCAGAGGAGATCATGGGCTGATTCAAGTGTAGTGTGTGGTCCTTCTAAAGTTGTGTACTGACGCCACATTAACGCTGCAAGACCAGCTACCACAGCAGGAGAGCTCCAGGCAGAAGCAGGGGGAGGTAGAGAGAGCAGTGACAGAGCCGACGGACACACAGCCAATTGGGGGCTTGCGTATGCAGGAGACGAGCGATGCGACTCAGGTATAACCACCTGGGGTTATCGTCTGCAGGAGGTTCAAACCCTTCAAGATTCTGCGAGGCCAGGAAACAAAGGCCAAAAAAGTTGTTGTGAAATGCAAGCGACCAGCACATGGACACAGAAAAAGTAAAGAAAATAAAAACCTGGGGACTCTTGACATGAAAATATGTACAGTCAAAACAAAAGATGAGCAAACACAAACATACCAAAAACAAACAAACAAAAAAAACAGATGCAACCAATCAGCTGCCTGGGGAAAAAGACAGGCACGGGAGCATCACATTATCTTGTGCCCATCTGAGTGGGAAACTCCTCTTCCTCCGTAGACAGACATGTGCACCTGCTCAGGCGTTCGCTGCCAGTTCCTGGCCAATGAAGCGGCGCAGACGCTCCAGGTACTGGCTGAAGAGCTCAATGTCGTTGTGGCCAGCTCCCTCTACCCAGAGTGGCTCCACAGCCTTGGGGCAGCGCTCGAACAAGGCCAGCCCGTGGGAAAAGTCAATGACCTCGTCCTCAGTGCCATGGATGATCAACACTGGAGATGTGATTTTGGACACTTTCTCAATGCTGTGGAGGGAGCATGACAGGGAACATCAACAACCTCCCTCGCTGACAACAGACCGTTAACACGTTCTAGGTAGAGATGCACCAATTGATCGGCTGGTGACCGGAATTGGCCGATTTTCATTTCTACATCGGCCATGACCGGCGACTGGCCAGTCAGTCTGAGACATGCCAATTTTATGCTGGTCAAATGCACTCGTGTGCCGCAATTGTAACAACACCCAGCTGAGTTTGCAAAGTTTGAAGCTAGCAACCAGGCCAACACTCAGGGTTGGATATAGTAGAAGTTTAAGTATACTCTTTTGATCCTGTGAGGGAAATTATAAATCTCTGCATTTATCCCAATCTGTGAATTAGTGAAACACACTCGGCACACAGTGAACACACAGTGAGGTGAAGCACACACTAATCCCGGCGCAGTGAGCTGCCTGCTACAACAGCGGCGCTCGGGGAGCAGTGAGGGGTTAGGTGCCTTGCTCAAGGGCACTTCAGCCGTCCCTACTGGTCGGGGTTCGAACCAGCAACCCTCCGGTTACAAGTCCGAAGCGCTAACCAGTAGGCCACGGCTGCCCCAAATATATATATATATAGGCCTACAAAGAAAGCGCTAATAGGCTACTGAGTTTTTCTATGCAGCGAACGCTGTGCTTTGCTATATTGCGTGGAATTTACTAAGCTGTCACTTCATTAGGCTACGTAAACATCGCTCATCCCTTCCGCTAATTGCGTGCCCACAGCTGAACCACAAGCGCAGCTGAACGGAGATAACCGATTGCGACATGGAAAAGAATCAAAGTGTAACGATCATAGGCTACACATGATAATAAGATGTCAACAAGCAGCGACATACAGTAGCCCTAGTAGTTCTACTCCACTTAAAAAAAAATACTCTAACTATTTACTGTACATAGAGTAGGGCTATGCCTTAATAACCTAGATAGAAAAGTGGATGTTGTGAAAGTGAACAAACGAAAGTTGCTTTTGACATAGTAGCCTACAATGAAGAAAAACTGATGCTCTGAATACTGAATCAGCCATCTCTGAAAGTTTCTATAGCCTAATTGATGCATTTAACCGGAATTTGGATTTAAGTTTTTTACCGCAAAACAGACGTGCGCTGTTTTAATATATGGTGGAGCACCTAATCGCTATTAGCACTTTTCCTCCCCTGTGTTTGCGTGATAGCCTAGGCTACAACCACTTTTCCCTCGCCCTCCCATAAATTCATCAATGCATATGAAAATATGTTCCACGGTAGCATATTCAAATGTATCATGAAAATTGTCTTTGTATTTTTAGTTGGATATTGGATGTGAGAAGAAAAAAAATGGATGTTCCATAACAGTGCATTTATATTAGTAGTGTGTGAAATGAATGTCCCACACTGGGAAGCATTATAGTTTGATACTGCAGCTTAAAGCAACACCAAAGAACTTTCCCTCTGTCTCATGCACGCTGTTGTTTATCCAGAACCGGCTTTGCAAATAACGATGTCCACAGACAAGGTAGAATATGTTGCACGATTTATGAAAGTACGATGTATTGCGACATCAGATGCAAGTCAAATTTATAGTTTCTTATGTCTCATTCCATCGAACTACAGACCCGCTACCCAATCTGGCAAACTTACATGGTTATAGCCGATAGAGGGCGGCAAAGCGAATGCAGAAGTGCCGTTCACCCTGTTACAAGTTGATGAACCACTGAAACGATTTTGGAAACATTATTTTAAGGTACAAAAAACTCTTTGGTGTTGCTTGAAGTTAGACTTGAAGAATCTGTCTGCTCACCGGTTCCATTTTTTTAACAGCCATTTAATTATTGATAAGTTGATTACATTTCTATATTAACCTGTTCTATTAAAGAAAAGATAGAAAAATAACTATTTGTGTGTGCTGTAAAATGGTTAGAAGAAATGAAATCGGAATCTGCTAAAATCGGTATCGGCAGGTCAAACTCAGAAAAAAACGGAAATCGGTGCATCTCTAATTCTAGGCAGTGTGTATAATATATACAGCAGGGAAAATAAATATTGAACACGTCAACATTTTTTTCAGTAAGTATACTTCCAGTGAGGCTATTTGCATGACATTTTCACCAGACATTAGTATTAACTTAGGTAATCCACACATATAAGACATCCAAACATTAATGTTCATAAGTAGAGTTATGAGTAAAAAAGTGGAATGCCACAGGAAAAAAGTATTGAACACGCCTACTGAAATCTGTTCAACTGAAAAACTGTTCAATTGGATTTAAGTCAGGGCCTGAATTTCCTTTCTCTGAAACCAATTGAGAGTTTCCTTTGCTGAATGCTTTGGATCATTGTCCTGCTGGAAGGTCTAGCCATGTCTCATCCTCATTGTTCTGGTGGATGGCAAGATTCTCCCAGAAAAAATGGCTCCATTCATCATTTCTTCAACTGTATGAAGTCTGCCAGTACCATGAGATGAAAAACAGCCCCACACCGTGATGCCTCCACCTCCAAACTTCACTGTTGGTACAGTATGGTATTTTTAGGGTGATGCACAGTGCCATTTCTCCTCCAAATATGGTGTGTAGTATGACATCCAAAGAGTTAAATTTTGCTCTCACCTGACCAGAATACATGCTCTTAGTATTTCATAGGCTTGTCCAAATGTTGTGTAGCAAACTTTCAATGAGCTTCGACATGTTTTTCTTCAGTAATAGAGTCATGTGGGGTGAGCGTGCATAGAGGCCATGGCAGTGGAGTGCATTACCTATGATTTTCTCTGTAACATTTGAACCTGCTGCCTCCAAGTCTTTCTGGAGTGGTCCTTGGCTCTTAGGCTACACTTCTGACTTCCTGGTTTAGAAATCTTGTGAGTAGATCCTGTGCATGGCCGATTGATGATGCAGTGATGTTCCTTCTACTTGCAGATAATGGCTCCAATACTGCTTACTGGATGATTCTGAAGTTTTGAAATGCATCTGTAACCAGTTCCATTGATATGTTTTGCTACAATAATGTTGCAAAGGTCTTGGAAGAGCTCTTTGCTTTTACCCATCATGACATGTTTCTTGTGTGACAACTTGGTAACGAAAAACCTTTTTATAGCTCATCAATATGTACTAACCCAGCTTACATTAATTTGCACAGATAGGAGGGATAATTACTCTCTAACTATTCCAGCTCGTTCCTTGCCATTCCTTGCCTTTGTGTACTGTTTTTTCTTAGTGTGTTCAATACTTTTTCCCTGTGCCATTCCACTTTTTTACTCATAACTCTACTTAGGGACATTAATATTTGGATTTTTGAATATGTGTGGATTACCTAAGTTAACACTAATGTCTGTAGAAAATGTTATGCGAATAGCCTCTCTGGAAGTATACTTACTGAAAAAAATGTTGACGTGTTCAATACTTATTTTCTCCGCTGTATATCTGTCAACTGTAAATTAAACTTACTCATAACTAGACCCATAGGAGGGTTAGTCTACACATACCCCATATGACTATTTATGCTCCTCAAAAATCACAACCGACGACTAAAATAAGTGCATTCAGAATAAACCCCAGGGCCTTCAGAAGTCCATGAGGTCTACAATAATAGTGAAATTCACTCACTTTGGGAAGGCATCAAAGCAGTAGGTCTTCTTGGTGTCTGGGAAGGCGACTCTCATGCCAGAGGTCAGAGGTGAGTGCAGCACTACAGCGGCACACTCGTATCGCGATGCCAGATCCACAGTGGGCACGGTGCCAATGCTCTGGCCGTACAGAATGATGTTCTCTGGGCTAATGCCATACCTGTGCCAAAGAAATGGTGCCACACACTGTAAAAACTTGGACGTTTGGCCGAGCTCTACACAATGCTACATGCTTCTGAGCACCAAGTGATCCACCCATTAGATAAGCAGGCTCCTTTCCCTTCAGATCTATGTACATGGCATATGTTGCAAGATTGTGGAGAGGTATGGGTAACAGAAATGGTGGTTGGTGGTGGCAATCATTTTACTAATACAAGGACCATTCACTCTTACCAGGGACTCCCATGATGGATGGACCATTAAGGAAGGAGAACCTTGATATGTGAAGGGGAGCCTTGGATGGGAAGGGGAGCCTTGGGATGGGAAGTGAGTAGAAGGTGCTTAAGGCAGGTTAGAGAGCGCACAACAATCACAGGGACGCTAGTCCTCAGACAACCGTACCAATGAACCTGGGTCAGGTCACAGCAGGGTTATTGCCCTGGACACTCAGGTCTGAGGCTGGATGTAGTGGCTGCTCTCTCCCTTCACAACACTCCCATTGGAAGAGCCTTTTCTCTTCCCACTCGCCTTTGTGATTATTACACCACATCTATGTCTTCTGATAATGGTTGAATACTATGCTGATCAATAATGTGCATGTGTGATTAAATTTCAACAGTATGGCCACTTCAAAGTAAAGATTTAAGGAATGTCACACATTGTTATTGAGGACACCCTCAAGACACTGCTATGCCACATACCTGTATGGTCACCTGAAGCAGCACAGGAGTGGTGACACCTATTTTCACATTTGTTGACGTTAGAGGTCCCTTAATCATAATCCTTCAATCAACTTTTAGAGTACTGGGTAAAATCAACTCATAAAAAGACACTGCCGTGAAACATTACCTTGTCCGTAGTGCGTGCCAGGCTGCATCAATGTCTGCATACAAATTCTTCTCTGATGGCTTTCCAGTGCTAACACCATAGCCAGAGTAATCATAGGAGAAAATATTGCAGTTTATGCGCGTTCCCAAGCCAATGTAGAAGCTGCTCATCTGTCCCAGGTCGACTGCATTTCCATGGGAAAATAGGACTGTGTATCTGTAAACCAGAGATGACACAATGTTTAAAAGGGAAACCTAAAAGATGTGTTAATGAAACTAGTCAACAGAAACAAGTGGTTAAATCAATCAGATGTAGGCCTAAAGATCAGCTTGGCGATGCTTTGTCTCTCTTGACTTGACTCTCACCTGGCTGAGGGGGCACATCGGATGTACATACACCCCACTTTGTTTCCTCTACTGGATCGTGTCAGAAACACCTCGGTCCCATCCAGTTCTCTCTGGGAGTACTGGAACTCGGCACGTTCACTTAAGTGCAGCTTCCATCTGCCTTCACTTCCACTTCTCTCTCCTCCTCCCCCACCCCCGAGTCGTGAGCGCAGTCCAGATACCCCCAAATTCGACGGGACCGTGTGTCCTGACTCCAAATCGGGCAAAAGTGCGTAAGTGGGTTCGGGGGGTAAAAACGCCAACTTCGCTGCGATACGACTGGGGCAGGGTGGGCAGCAGAAGAGGCCGCACAGTTCTCCAACAGACAATCCGTTCATCTTCTATGACCAAATGAAACCTTGAACTGCCAAGAGAAAAACAAATAGTTGGATATATCTACGTCATCAAATCGTATGCAAAACATGGATCAACTGCCATGTTTATTTACTATGTCTAACGTTCATGACGTAATATTCGCTAAGAATCATGACTAACTTTGCTAAATAGGCGTACGCATCGATGATAACATACTCATAAAATGTTACGTTCAATATCTCTCATTAACGTTAACGTACACACTACAAACCAGATAACAGTAGTAAGTTAGCATGCTAAAGTTAACTGGCTATAGGGCAACTTTAATCTTTAAATAGCATTGTTAGATTGAGAGAAAACGCCTGGCTGTTGCCAAATGACTAATCGAGTGGTAACTTAACGTGAACGTAACGTAAAGCTAATTTGGTCGCTAAAACACTCAAACGAGTAAAGAAACTTAGCATTATAAAGTCTGTTGTGGCAATGAATTCACGCTACTAGCTAAGTGTAAACTTGGCATTATGAATTATCGATGAACAGAGGGTATGCATAGCAAAGTCTCACACTACTCTAAATAAGGGCCTTCGGACAAGAAAAACACAAGTCTGAGATTGAAAGCTAGCGTTATCAAAGCTAACCTTCCGGACAGCTAACGTTAGCCGTCATTCGTACCGACTACAGACCATAGAGCTAACGTCAGCAAACAACATTGTTACTTACCACAATCCCGTAAAGGTGCAGCCCTAACAACGTGCCGCCTGGACATCAAAATGCTAAAATATACTTGAAGCAGGTTAAGTGAAGCTTGGTGTTCATCCTGATCTCTGAAAAGTTCTACAATGAGGGAACGAGTCTGATTGCCTTGGGCGTTTGCTAGCAAGCAAGCTAAGGATAACTATCGCGTAGCTACCGGAAATTACGATTTTGTATCCTTACGTCATCCAAAAAAGATACACAAGAGGACAGTGTTGGGAAGATACAAGGATTTAGAGGGGGGGGGGGGCACCAACAAGGAGCACCCAAGAGCAACAGGGGCAAGGAAAAACTCCCTTACCAAGGAAGAAGTGTACTGCAAGTATGGTGAAGGGACTTACTATTGCAAGCAGAGTACTGTATGTATGATGTATGTGAGTGATGACAGTGAAGATGTGTGTGTGGGCGGGAGGGGAGTGGAGCAGTGACTGTGTGTGTGTGTGTGTGTGTGTGTGTAGTGTGTGTGTGGGTAGGTGGGGGCAGTGTGCTAGATGTATGTAGAGGATGTGTGTTGGAGAAGATCCTGAAGACAATGTGCTGTGTGTGTAGGGAGGGGGGGGCAGTGTGCAGCACTGTAGAGGAGGCTTACTGTAGCAAGCAGTGTGCTGTATGTATGTGAGGTGATGACAGTGATGATGTAAGTGTGTGTGTTTTTTGTGTGTGTGTTGGGGATGGGGGTGGGGTGGGGTGGGGGGGGCAGAAAGGCTAGGCAATCAAGGACATGGGTAGATGGAGGAGAAATCAAAAATCAAAAATAAAAAGTTCTATGGAGATGTGCAAAAGTTGGAAAAAGTCAGATGTGTGTGTGTGTGTGTGTGTGTGTGTGTGTGTGTGTGTTTTGACGTGATGAAATAAGAAAATAAATAAAAGGTCTGTAGCATAGGGAGAGGGATGTAAAAGTGCTAAAAGTCTTGTAGGTGTGTGTGTGTGTGTGGGGGGGGGGGGGGTCATGAGTGCTGAGGAGTGAATGTGTGCAAAGTCAGTAAAGTGTGAGTTCAGAGTTCGGATGGCCTGGGGATAAAAACTTCTTCCTGAGTCTCTCAGTTCTGGCTTTGTGACTACATAGGCGTCTTCTTAATTTCAGCGGTAGCTGACGGCAGCTGTGAGCTTGAGCTTTAAGTGATAGGGTTTAATTGGCATCTTTAAATGGGAATGGAATAGAAACTGAGCACATGCGAGAGGTTACAGAAGCAACTGCCGTATCTCCCTCAAAGAAGAGCAGGACTGAGTTAGTCACAGACATCTCTAAACTACGGAACAAAATAAAATCTAAAGTTTAGTTTCATGTGCTCACGTGAAACTTTCATGTGCACACGTGAAACTTACATGTGCGCACGTGTAACGGAGGCGAACTGAGCTAGTGTGCTAGTTGCCCGTGTAAATCCTCACAGCCCTAACCTTAAGAATGCTTCTAACCGCTGAGTTGCAACCCTGGGCTTTTAGCTCAGTGGTTAGAGCGTTCGACTCCCATGCCGGTGTGTGTCTAGGTAGCGGGTTCGAGGGCCGTGAGCGGCGGACAAATTACGACCTCTGTTGCACACGCGAAAGTTTCACGTGCGCACATGAAAGTTTCATGTGAAAAGGTTTTGCGTGTGCACGTGAAACTTTCAAACCAGTCCTGAAGTTTGCGAAAAATAAGAAAATGCCACTGTTCCACGAGGGTCAGCAAAAGGTGATTTATACAGTAGGCCTACGACTACACTGTTGAAGACCGACACTCACAATGTCACAACTCACAATTCCTCATGGATGTTATGTGAGAGTGGCCCCTCGACTGGACTGGCAGCTAAACATTTTATAGAGGTGGGAGCTGGTGTTGTGGACGAAGACTTCAGGGGAAACGTCGGAGTAGTGCTCTTCAACTTCAACAAGGAGACGTTTGAAGTGAAAAAGGGTGACCGGATAGCTCATCTGTGAGAGGATCTGCTATCCAGGGGCGCGTTTCCCAAAACCATAGTTGCTAACTAAGTAAGCAACTTTGTTGGTTGCAATCATCGATTGTAAAAAATATTTTCCATTGCCAACTGAAAGTAATTGTGGTGAATAATTACTTAATATTAATCTTAGACTGGCAAACTTCAGGAAAAACTCAGGAATCAAGTTTATTCTGTTACAAGCAGAGGGTACAAAAAAAATGGTCTATGATGTAGCCTAGGCCTGGAAGGCCTGTAGCCAATCTCTCCCTCTCTTCCGTTCTACATCCTTCTAGTCTTAGTCTAAGTCCAAGTCTGACAAACATTGCAGTTTAGTTACTTTTGAATGCTTTAAACAAAGGAAGAATTTTGGCGCCAAAACAAGCCCACTTGGTTGGTTCTCCACTTGGCATCAGACACACCTACTCACACCCACTTCACACCTGAATAGCATGAGGAGAGATATCTTATATATCAGAAATATCACTTATAGAATGTTCCAAACATTCTCACAATCAAATCATTACAATCCTTGTACTGAGACTATTACAATGATACCAATCATGAATATATTCACATTTCATGACACATGGATATATTATATCAAGGTAACATCCTTTGTTCTGTGTACCTGATAGCCCTTGAACCACCACATTAGCATTTCATTGGGGGAGGGGAGGTTGTCTTTGTTTTAAACCAAGAAGGGCCACATGGATAACGGAACCTAGTCTAGAAATTAAATTATTATTCATTTTAACCTTAAAATTATTGCTATCACAACGCAATTGCTAGCAAGTTGCTAACAGGACGCACCCCAGACCTACTTGAACTTGAGACACTGGATGGGATTCGGATTTGGATCGACAGGAAAGAGTGATTGCTACTTGAATGAAATGTAATGTAGGCTAGCTTACAGTAACTCTGAGTGTGACCTCGGGGGGTCACAGGCCCCCTAGACTATAAGTAGGTGATGTTAAAGTTTTGACATAAATCAGTGAATATATAACTACAGGCTATTGGCTAGCTTCAATAATACATCTCTTCTCCATCAGTATCCCACTGGTACAAAAATAATTGAAGTCACTAGGCAATTAATAACCTATTTTTTAACCCCCCTCCCCCCAGGGTCCCAAAGATAAAAATGTGGTTTACCCGTTCTGTTTATATATCCACTTAAAAATCATGTCAGTCATGAATTTTATTTTCCCACCAAGCTTTTGGGGAAAATTGAGGGCCATGAGGTAAATTGTGAAACTAATATCTCTGTTGTTGTACTGCATATGGACTCCATATCATAAACTTTGACCTGAAACACCCTTTGAAAAATAAATTCTAAAGGTTAGAATGTGTACTTTTTGAAAGATGATGCCCATGGCTAACTCAAATAATGGTGCAGCTTGGAAAGCTATGTGGATACAGATATATTTGTCTGTCCTTCGCATGACTATATTGTCAGTTTAAATTTAGAAACAGGCCTAATACCAAAACTAGTTGTAAACACCTTCAACTGTTATACTGTCCCTTTAACTTACAGTAATGTTACTACCAACTGCCCATTTCCACCTCATGGTGGCAGCAATGCCACACAGAGAAACATCGCCAAGAAACTTCAGGGTTTTTCCTGTGGTACAGTAGAATCTACAGATAGATGTTCACAGTGCAGATTTTCATGTTTGATGGTATGGAACGTTCTTTACAAAAACTGCAAAAAAAAAATAACTTTCATTTACTACCTGACCATACATACATACACACACACACACACACACACACACACACACACACACACACACATATATATATATATATACACACACAATTGGTGTCAACAGAAGCATTGACAAATAGGCTATTATACCTTTAGGTAAATAGGCTATTGTACCTTTACAGTTAATGGTTGGAATTGTTTTATTGGTTTTAATACCTTTGTAGTGAGTGAAAGATTACTATCCTCAGAACCAATAGGAACCAAAGGGAACATAAATAAGATGATTGATTTTTCTGTTTCCATCATACAAACATGGAAATTCTATAGATAATTTGGATAATCAATGCTGAGGAGATCAAAGGTTTCACAAGCTTGTTTAATATTCATACAATATTTCCCCAATGTTTCCTTTATGTTCTTTGTCATTCTGATGGTGATGGCACTCCTGACAAAAATATTATATCAAATATCTGTCCACCAAATAGCAGGCAGGAATCGTATTTTTTCATTTTGATGTGTTGCATCCTGTCATTCTATTTATTGGTCTTAATTTTAGGTTTCAAACAAATGTGTGTGCTTGGATAAAACGGTGTTACATAAAATAAAGTTACTTTTAAGTTTACATCAACAACAACTTTCCCATTCACGTTTCACAAAATAATAGCTGGCCGTGTGTGTGTGTGTGTGTGTGTCTGTGTGTGTGTGTGATGCATGCGCGCTCGTATATTGGTGATGGATTTGTCTCGTGGCCTCTATATAGTTTTGTCCTCACTTCAACAAATTGACCACACGCCGCGATGCAATCATTTGCAGTGTCATAAAATGGCTTAAAAAGTAGGGATATTATTTTACAGTGTTAAGCACTGGTCTCATGAGAAATAAAATGACTAAACTAAAGGAGAGCAATTCCCAACCCATAGTCTGAAGCTTGCATTGGTGTCTTTGGTTCCATGACATGTAACACGTTCACAAATTATAGAAAGAACACTGACTAAATTCCACACGAATGGGGGCGATTTCGCAGATCTTAGGCGTGTGACCATTCGTTTTGGTTCAGTGCAGCAGCAAGGCTTTTCAAGCTATTCAACCACACCTAGCGTTCATCCTTGGTATTCACTTTGCATCTGCACGGGTCCTGAAGCTGCAGTCACTCTGTAGGTTCAGTGTGCAGTTCTGGTTGAATGTCTTTAAAGGACATCGTGTCTACGTCGCCAAGGAGGAACACTCAGCACCAGGGTTCAAAACGGACAAAACGATAGGCAGTTTGTCTCAAGGATGTCACGCCAGCGCACAGGATCTGTCCTGGGGAGAGACAGGTGCAGCAGAGAAAGGAATTAATCCACAAAAGGTTAACCGGAGTATAGCCTACCGTCACCAACTAGACTTCTAAGATTCCCAGCGCCCAGCACCCTGTTATCGGTTCGAGGACTGCATTTTGAATTGGATCGAAGAACATAAACCGAGGGCATTAAGCATACCAGGTGAGTCAGCGTGCAGACTGTTGAAGTACAGGTTTCCTTGCGCAATGTTCTCGTCGCGCCTATAACGGTGTTCATGTTTCACGGGCATTTGTGTCGGTGGCATACCGATTGCCTGCGGGTACAAAACATTTGTGAACGTTGTTAACTTCTTGGAGGGTTACAGAGATATAGCTTTTGTATGAACTGTAGCCCCTTTGTGCATATCACTGTTAGCGTCATGGTCGTTATCCCTGGCTGTTGTTAAATTCTGTGTTTGGTAACTGCTTCAGATTTGGTCTGGAAGGGAATATGTGGTGCCTCTGTTCGAATTCATGGTCCTGCGTATTTGACCAGGCCATAGATCTGCGCTTAAAAGATCATTGATGCAAGGCGCTCTCTTCAGTGCGATAGACTCATGGAAACCCAATTGCAATGTCAAGTTTGTACTGCTGGTGCAAATACGGTTGTATGTTTAATGGATCATCAGAAAAATGTCTATCATGTCAGTCTGAGGGACAGTCATTTTTGCCGTTAATAAGATTTGCTTTCTTAGTCATAAACGATCTTTTTAGTTGTCCCTCAGGGACCATATCAGATCAAATCATACTGCCAATTTCTACTTTAGTAGGACTATTTTCCCCTTGTACTGACACTGATGCTCAACTTCAAGCTATACCTCCTGGCCCATAGCAACTGAATCAGGATGAGGGCAAGCCACCGATCCACACAAAAGCCTGATTCAGGACAAATTGTTAAGCAGGAATGTTGTACATAATGGAAGCTATTTATTCTGTGTGGTCATGATTTATTCCACACCTTTTACCTATTAATGTAAATCATTAGGCTACTTGTTCTTTAGCTAAACAAACCATTTTACTGTTATAGGTATAGGAGGCATACTCTTCCACTAATATATTATGGTCTAAGTTACTCATGGAGACATGGAGGCAATATACCGTTGCCAACCAATGTTACTTCTTTGTCCTCTATTATTCACTGTTGGTATTACCCCAGACTTCACAGGCCTGTGGACTCCTTTAAAATTCCCTTTGGATATGTGATGTTTTTAATAGGCTCTGGATGTTATGGTAATGGGAAGGGATATAAGTAAATGATGTCCACTGAGGTCAGACCCTCCCAGACTAGAGTGAAGAGAGGGAGGATGAAAGGGGGAGGCGGACTGGAGGGAAGAATGGATTCCCAGGAGAAGAGCTGCTTGCACCAACCCCCATGTATGATCTTTCAGCGGTTCCCTCATATTATCGTCCATCAGACATGTGGCGCCACTGTTGTCTTGTCACTAACAGATAATACAGACCTCCCCCTTTGCAACTCCCTTACTGGAGTCAAAATACATGCATCCATAATGATGTGAATGAGCATAGCTCCCAGTCTTGGTATCATTAACCTCTTTGCTGTAAAGAGTAATGCATGTGCAGTGTACAGATACTGTATGAGAGCTATTCTAAGCCTCGGTCTTTGTTAGAAACTCACAGCCGTACCTTGAAGGAACAGCTCCCTCACACTTTCTCACGGTCGTTGTTATTCATCATTCTAAATGTCTTTACCACACAGAAATTTGCCTCTTGCTTTTGCACCCAAGGCCATAACTTCCAGCTCAGTGTTTTGCTTTCTCACAACTGCAGTTTTGTTTGCCCGTGTTTGTGTGTGAGAGTAAAGCAAGCGAGAGAAAGAGGAGCAGGTCTAGCTGACAGACTCCCTGTGAATGGCTGCCCTGTTATCACGACTCTGCACACAGACAGTGGCGCAGCAGTGCTCTGTGCAGGTGCTGAATTCACAGCACTAAAATAAGCACCAGGTGCCCCGTGTGGATAATATCCCACCCACTCCCCCTCGCCTCCCCCTTTGGGGGGGGGGGGGTGCCTGTAAGGGCTGGCTGCATCAGGGGAGTTTCTATGCGGGTGCCAAGTGATCAAGTCCGATGCTTCTGCTTTTGTCAGAGCTATGCCATGTGAGACGCCAAACCCAGGCGATTTTGTGGTCCGCAGACCAGAGCATCTGCCGCTTTGTCATTGCTCCACTTTAAAAGCCTAAAGCTTTTTGGTTGAGCACCAAGCCTCTGCTGAGCTTAAGGAAAGGTTCTCCACAGTCCACTGAGAGTTTAAACTTAGGTAGCAGAGATGCAAGAGGAGGCAAAGAGGAGGCAAAGGAAAAATTCGGGACAAAGACAGCCTCAGTAAGTCAGGGTTTTCTTTTAGAAGCCTTCGTCTAGTGTAGAATATACAACGCTTTCAGTCCATTCCTGTGAAAAACATAGCCTTGATGTTTGCCTCAGCACAAAGGTGCATTTCCTGTTGTGAACATTTCCTCTGCATCTCTCCCTCTGGCCACCATATCTCTAGTTTAATGTGAAGGAATTGCAAAACAGTCCATAGGATTTATCTCCAATCCCATCGCGAGATTGAGGGATGCAGTTGCAGCCTGGAGGGAGGTTTGTACATCCATGGCAGCCCTGTCACTTTGTGGGGAGAGCACCATCCTTCAGCAGCACAGCTTAGTAAATCTCCGTCTCCTCCAGGGATCCAGTCAGTCATTTTTAATCCTTCCTTCTACCTCTTTCTTTTTCTTCTTCTCTCTCTCCCTCTCTTCCCCCCTCCACAATTCATAGCACATACACATACATCCTTCCTTGCACCACGCCTGTTGTGATTAATGGTGTCATTGAGGATTGGTGTTCAAGGTTGGGTTTGCGTGTAAGGTCTAGTATGTATGTTGAGGGCAAGTGGGGGGCTCAAGAAAAAGAGAAGAAGGTCTGTGTGGTGTTGAATGAAGTCCATGAAGCCTGCCCTGTCTGTGTGTCATCATAGAAGGAAGCTATGGTTATACAGTAGACGAATGGTGCAGTGTTTCTGGTAATTCCTCCAAGTGTTTCATTTTGTGCTATTTTTTATGTCTTGATCATGCCAAAAGTATGCATTGTCATGAACACAGGCAGTAGTTCCATACAGGAAGGCTACTCCATTGTTTTAAGCAACACTTACACTGCTAGATTTGATAATGGGGTATTTAGATTTGGGGACTGCGTTCATTGCCCTTCATCCATAGAGATATGGACCTGTGTATCATGGCAGAATACAATGAAACGCGATAGAAATATCCCCATCGTGACTAAACATTTAGATGTCCATTTAGAATAAACTCAGGAACTGTGAGCTGAATTTTTCACAGCCTCTTAGCTGTTACTCCTGCTGCATTTATCAGGCAGCAATGTGGCCAGATGCTTTTCCATAAGCAAATAAAAAGCTGTCAGCTGGAACCAAAGCCCCTTATCAAACGGAGTTCTGTCACCTCCTCATAGCCGTTATTTCATTATTAATGCAAATAGTGAAGCATTTATTGCGCAGAATGTCAGCAATATTCCTGTTCGGGGTAAATGTCTGAAGCAGATCGTTTTTTATATTATGAAAAAAAAACAATGAATTTCCAAGCAGAAAGCAGCCCAGGGACTGGGGCAATCTTGTCTCATTGTCCACCATGCGAATACCATTCTTACCATTGCACACGTAAAAGCGTTAAGCATAATAAGGCACAATACAACACTGGGCATCCTACAGGCGGGTCTATAAGACTGAGATGTCATGGTTCAGTTCTTCTTAAGATACAGTATTGTTGCCATGATTCCCACTGACCTCTTTTTAAGTGGTGATGTCTGTGTGACAGCAACAACAATTATGCCAGTCATAGTGCTATTCATCATACTAAAACAAGGGGTGAATAGACACAAAGATATTTCTCTTTCGTTGCACTGCTCATGTAGCGTATCAAAACAATTTTAAAAGCAGTATTACCTAGCCCTTACCTACTAGCTAAGTCATTTTCCTTTAGTTGTTTATACCACTAAGCTTGTAGCGATCATCTGCGCACCACCAGCAGCACAGCAGCAGTGCTTCCTTCATCTTATTTTTGTAAACGAGGCGGTGGGGTCTTGCTGAGGTATGGCTAGCTGTGAGCGGCTATGACAAACATACATGGAATGCCAAGCTGCCACCCCACTGTGCTTTGCAGGGTGGCTCTGAAAGAGGCAACAAATAAAGCCTTTTAAAAGCGTTCCTCTAATGCCTCTGTGTGTTTGGAGAGTGGGATCAGAGGGGCCGGGCTGCAGGTGGCCCCAGTGCAGTGACCCGAAGGCCTGGCCGGCATGCAGGCAGATGGACTGGGGGGAGGGACTGCTGTCCCTAGGATGGCCGTGGAAGTGGAGAGAGGGGATGGAACAGTCCGAGGTGTGAGAGGATTGATTCTTGTGTCTGTGTCCGGATCTATTACACCGCTGATAGATTTGGGATGGAGTGCCTGAAGACACTCCATCTCGGTGTCCTCCAACTGTTGTAGCCTCAGTGGCTTGGGGAAGAAAAAGTGTCAACATATTGACACAGTCTAAAGCAGGCCTTTACCTGTGATGCTGTGACTGAATTATTCTAGTACAACTGGGCATGTAGCATATGATAGTTAAAAAAATAAACTCTATTGAATTTTGAAGGTTGTGGTTGGAAATGCAGAGGATATTTTGGGATATTTTAATTTTGGTTAAAAGATCTTGGAGAGATCTTTTGATTTTTTTAACAGTAATGAACACTTCTCTCTTGCTGATGAACATCTCCCTTCGAGATATACACATCCACTGCCATTAGTCCAGGTCTCCCCACTCTCCCTCCTCCTGTCCCCCTGTCCACCAGGCTCAGCCTCTTCTGCCAGTGGTCTGCTGCATGATAGGACCCCTGACACATCCGCAAATAAACTCTGGAGTTGGGTGATGGCCATCTGTGTAGCTTCAGGTGGCCAGGATGGCAGGGGCTCCGTCTGCGCTTTGTTCTCCTCCATGTTCAGGACACATGGGCTGCTACACGTTATTCAGCTCTAGAGTTCTGTTTCATGGGTTTTTTGGCTGAAATCTTGCAGTACAGTGTATTCAAAATAAACCTCCGCCACAGAAAATGCTGTTGCATGCATTCGCCATTAGTGTGGCTATTTCTGACATGTTCTTCTGAACAGGTCCCTCGAAGTGAATAATTCTGTAGGTCTTGTAACAATAACAGAGCATTTGGTATACGGTCATTAACAGCACCATGACAGATGTCCTGTGATGAAAGTGTTAGGCTAAGTCAGGCTAACAGCCAAAGGCTGAGCTGACCCACTGCTGGGTCTCCAACACTGACTAATCTCTAATAGGCTAGCAAGACCCCCTTGTGCTAACGCTCACATATAGACAACTTGACAGGTGTGTGTGTGTGTGTGTGTGTGCAGTCCCAGTAAAAAAAAATGTGCTGCTCTTTCTTCCACAGCAGGAAGCTCTTTTTCCTGCAGAACAGCCATTCTGTGTTCTGGTTTAAAAGGCAGTCCTGTTTTATGTGTTGGTTGGTGGCCTGTGCTGTTATCTGGACAGCTGTGAGAGGTGTGCGCAGGCGATGCGTGAGGCCGTGGACTGGCCTTGGCTTTCCTACTGGCCTTCAGTGATGCTGACTCCAGAGGGATTTCTCTGGCGGCCGCTTTGCTGTCTGCTGATTACTCGGCAGCCTCTTTAACCTTTAAACACGCTTTTGTAGCTCTATTAGTTGGCACTAAATAATGCAGCTGGTCCTCTCTGTCGCCGCCAGTGAGTTACAGGCAACTTTCTTTTCACTTATTATTCATCAGCTGTTATTTATTATTGATCAGTGACCGTCTTTGAGTGTCCAGACCTCGTCTTGATGGTTTACAGTAATGGCATTCCAGGGCACTACTTCAGAAGATGACTTCCATTGAATTATATTGAATTTCATTGTTAAATGTATGCTCCGTGTGGTGTTGAAGGCTCCTGCTCCAACACAAGTTGCCTATGTTTGTACTGAAGACACATGACACAGAACCTTTATATTATATTTCCTTTAGACTGATGTAACGGTAGGCTGCTGGTACATAGCGTGCAGTATATAAGTTGTGTAAACCTCCCTCCTGATGCCTTGATCTAGAGTCATGCTAGTGAGAGTTGACTTGACTCCCGATCCGAGGTGCTGCTGTTTGCGGGTTCGGACCTGGGTGAATGCAAGGCTGAGCCGTGCGGTCAGCACAACACAGGATACACTGACTCAGGACTGACACGTGAGAGTTGTGCAACAGAGCAAATACCAGGCCCAGACTCCATCGTGAGTATGTCAAGGAAAGGTTCATTTTATAATTGTATATTACTGTGGTATTGTGTTTCTGCTCTTCTTGTGTAACTGGTCACAGATTTCTACCCAGCTGTTAAGCTGTGATATAAAAACAGAGCTGTGGACACAGCTGCGGTCTTCTCCCACTGTCATGAAATCTGAAGGGAGAAGAAACCTTGACATCCTTTGAATCCATTGCCTTATCATTTTCATCAGACTGAGTGTGGTGTTCTAGGATGTTTTTAAAGCAACGGTTGTGGTTATGTATTCAGTGAGTGAATTTTCACATACTATTTCATGTACGTTTACAGTAATGTAAACATAATTGTACTTAAAACATAAACATGTATTTAATTCCAACTTCAGCAAACACCTCTACTTGCATCAAGTTCATCTGAAAGCAAGGTTTTTTTACATACATGGAACCAGTAATTGCCGCTTGTGGGGAGTTATGCAGAGCAGAGCTTGATGCCCTCTACACTACAGCGTCCATGCTGTCTAGTGGACCCTCCTGAAGTTGCAATCACAGCCTGCAGACTCCAAGTGTTTCGGCTGAGTTCCTTCTCAAGCGGGCTTCCACGCAGACTCATTGTCTAGTCAGCAGGGGGGAGCTCTCTGGCTTTGATTTGTTTTGCCTCAGATGTAATCACATCTCGCATTACCCACAGCAACGTTTCGACAAGAGAGGCGCGCAGCCCGCCTCTCGCCGGAGACCGGTGCTGCCACCCCGGAGTGCGCTGGCCCTGCCCACCTCGCTCCGACAGGCGGGAGAGAGGTGTTTCCTCTGAGGAGCGCCCATCACAAGTCCTCAGAGGAGTCATCTGTCACTAAAGTGGGCTTAATTAAAAGCCTTACTATAATGAGTCACGTCTCTGGTCTCAGCGTACAGTGGGCTGCTCAATACTGCCAGGGACCACAGCTGTATGCAGTGGTAACCTGCTTAATAGTATGGGTTTTTGTGTGGGTGGGTGATTTTCTTTATCTATATTTTGCTATCAATATTAGTTATCTTGTTCGCCTACTAGCTGTTGTTTTGACATATTGAAAGTAATGAATGCTGTCTACTTGCTTGTGTTTCTGTTGTAAAATGTATTTAGTATCTCTTGGGAAGTTATTAAATGTGGCCTAAAGTAAAATGATATGAAAGATGTGCATCTTGAAGTGGAAACTTGCCAAAGAAACAGTTAATGGTAATTGCATCAATTTTGTTGTGTGGACCTCATACTTTGAGGCTGCCATATTGAACAACTAAGTCACCGGCTAAATTTAAATTTTCTAATGGGAGCTAAAGCTTAGCTAATGCCAGACAATTTAAAAACTGGACTTAATATCCTTCTAATATAGCAATAGAGGAGTGGTCTCTGCAGGTTTATAATAGAATGTTCATCCTTGCCTCCAAGCTTCAAAAAGATGGGTTTTCTCACATATAACACTTTGACTCCACTCAGTTGCCTTCATCAGAATAGCCTTTGAGAGAAAGTGGAATAGAACATTATGTCCAATATTCCAATATGTGGTTTAATGTTCTGCATTTCTCATTAGTGGGTCACTTTGATACTAAAAGTATGATTCTATGTAATGACTGTATGATATCTGTACTGTCCCCGTGTATATCTGTGTGTGACTATATTTAGAGATAAGCGGGAATATTATGACTTTGCAGTGTTTCACTGTTCTGCATGGCTGCGTCAGTAGCTATCTGCTCCGGATTCCCAGGTTGCCACTAATCAGAGACTGATTCAGTGTAGTCCACGTGAGATGGGATGACCAACGCCATCTCCTGTCAGCCTGGAAGGATACTTAAACCCTAACTATTTCCTTGTCTTGTTAGAGCAGCTGATGGATCTTTAGGTGAAGTTATGCTGTCTCTCCCTTGATGCGCATCATTGTAAATAAACTCTGTTCCTGATTTTTCATACTATTGGTCTGACTGGGTCTCTATTCATCTATGGTATCAAAATTACCATCACCTTGTAATGGCAGCATTAACCCACTGTAGGATATTTTCATTGAAATAATAAAAAAAATACCACATTTCACATTGGTCCCATAGATCTATCAGATCATCCGTGTTTCCCTTAGTCTAGTTTTTTTACCTGGTTTCCATTTCCGTTCTGTATTGAAATGACCTCACAGGGGGTGGGCGTGGCATCCTGGCTCCTGTTTTGCAGACGTGTTAACAAACAAACAGCCTCGGCAAAGCCAACAATGCAGCCTGCCCTCTCCCTCAGCCTGCCTGCCTGCCTGCCGGTCATCCTCTGTCAATGAGCATTTGTGTGAGCAATAAGCATGGCATGGGTACCACCCAAGGATCTATTTTAACAAACGGATGAATAACAGTTTAATCTGCACTCACAAACGGCTTGCCATGACAAGCGCTCAACAGATGAGTGAGGGCCACATTTGGGTTGTTACTGTGAGGTGCTTGTGTGTGGCGGCAGCCTGTGGATGCCCTTACAATGCTCTGGAAATAGATTTGCCCATCAAAAACAGCCCTGGGAGCAGTTACGAGCGAAGAGGAATGGTTGCCACGCAGCTAGCAGAGGAAGTGCTCCCTGGACAACAGGGAAGTGGTGCGGCCATGAGCAGTTGCCAGGAGACGGCGAAGCATTGAAGGGGTGGAGATGTGGGGAGGGAGGGAGGAAGGGCGAGCTGGTCTTCATCTAGTGTGTAACTATTCAGGGTACAGAAACAGGCAACTCATCACAATAGACACATGGGTACCCATCATGTCATTTTGTTGCTCATACATCATCTTTTGTACCATAAATTCTGAAGCTGGATATTTCTCTCAAAATCTCCTAATCAATCAAACAAGTGCAATTCATGGAATTGACAGATCCATTGATTAATCCAGTTTGGTCTGTAGTTATTGATTTATTGATTCTAGATGATTCATACCTCTGAACATAATGAGTGGCAAGGTCTTGAAATTGAAATATTGACATAGTTTAGACCGCGTACTTGAGAAATAATTCCACCTTTCTTGAGGATCATTTGTGAATTCTTATATTCTGTAACGATGCACAATACTTTCATCTGTGGAAACGTGTAAAGGGATCAGTTGGCCTGTAAAGAGTGTGCTATTCTTTTGAGAAAAACTGTTTGTCATGTGCCCGTTTCCACATGACAATTGTGTTCAAAGTGGGAATGCAATTACACTCCATATAACCCACATTTAATGCTGCATTGACCTTGCCGCTGTCTCTCCTCCACATCTTCCTCCTGAAGGGGAGCGCTGTGCAGGCAGCAGTACTCCCATGATGAGCAGGGGAGATATCAAGGGGGTTGGGGGGGTGGAGACACTGCTGTTCTAACCTACAATCATACAAACCCAAATGTGCCTGCATATGTGCCAAGGCGCTCACATGGTTTTCTATGTGTGTGTGTGTGTCCTTGTTTGTGCTTGCTATACGTCTTGTGGGCAAACATCATGTGCTGATCTCAAAGACAAGCCAAGGATATCTTTAAACGCTATCATTAGCCACAAAAAGGTGTGCCTGGAACCACCAATAGTAACAAAGAGCCCTAAAATCAAGGGATGAATATGCTAATGCCTCCCAATTAACCGTCAAATCCTTGTGTCTAAAAAGTGCGCCTGGTGTCTGTGCCTCCCTGCCTGGCTCCCATAGGCCCCCACAGGCTCCTGTCCTGGGCATTTCTCCTGGTGGAACCCACCCCCCACCCCTCTCTGCTCCGACTGGCAACACACTGGCACAACAGAATGTGAACGCAGCTGGTGTTTGTCTATGGGAAATGCAGCATTACCCAAAATGAAATGACGCACAGAATGAACAGAATAGCAGTGTTTGCTCAGAGGAAACAATGTAGGATAAGTCTGGTTACATTGTCAGCATGGTAAGCGTGTCTCATACTCATTCATTCTTATTCAGCGTCTGGTCTCGCTCTTAGTAAACCATCACAGTTTGTGCCAGCGCTGGACAGCCATCTCTACTGTGGCCTTGATAAGATAGGCTGTGTCATTTGCTCCTGGTATGACTAAACAACAAGGTTACCTTTTAAAACCTCAGCCTAATGAACTGTCAGTACAATATCTGTCGAGGTGATCAGCCTGGACGCTGCAGGACACCTTCTGCAAACCAATGGCAGGACAGGAGAAACTGTGGCTTTGCAGAACTCTCAGTTGAATCCAGAAAGCCCCGTTCTTAATAGAGAGATGTACTGAAAGAGGGGTCTCTTAAAGAGACAAACAAGATAAACAGCCGCCTGTTTCCCTTGCTGTCTGCGAGCAGCAGTTCCTCCAGACGAGGATTTGCCCTGGGCGCCGCCGTGCCTGTAGACGACAGCCTGTGCCTCAGCTGACTTGGGCGTGAAGTACTGTGTAAATACGCAGGGATCTATCTGATCGCACACCAATTCACGAATGAGATGCGCCTCAGCTCGGGGCTGATCAAATCACAATCCCATTATTGTGATGCTTTTTGTGACTTTCTGTCATATCAGCCGGTGAAATTAAGAGCCCTCTGCACAGCGGCTCGGATGGCTTTCATGGCACGTTGTCAGCATGGGGAAGGGAATTTAATCAGAGGTCTCTGAGCTGCGGGAGCAGGTCTCAGATGGACCTGATTTCATTTCCCCTCCACTCTCCTCTGCAACCCCCAGCCTGAGAACCCCCCCCCCCCCCCACAACCCCCCCACCCCCCACCCCGTGCACACTCGTCAACATGCACCTCACTGCCGAGGCCGACGTGACATGTGTGAGCCAAACAGCCAGGAGAGCACACATGCTGAAAAAGTGAGAGAGCATCTCTATGTATGAGTGTTTGTTTGTGTGCGTGCGTGTGCGTGTGTTTGTGTGCGTGCGTGTGTATTTGTGTCTAAAAAAGGCTGTTGTGGATGCTGAGTTATTGAGAGGTCAAGGAATGTGAGGGAGAAAATGTGTGTGTGTGTGTCTGTCTGTCTGTATGAGTATGTGTGTGTGTGTCTGTATGAGTACGTGTGTGTGTGTGTGCATGTGCGTGTGTGTATGTCTGTATAAGCGTGTGTGTGTGTGTGTGTCTGTATGATATGAGTATGTGTGTGTGTATGTGTCTGTATGAGTGTGTGTGCGTGTGTGTGAGAGAGAGAGAGAGTGAGAGAGACACAACCACTGCAGATGCTGAGTGGTTGAGGGCTCGGTGTTCCTCTGGATCATGATCCCATTAGAGGTGGCTGTAAACTGTGTCCAGGCCTGTTAACTCAACCCATTTCACCTCACACCAAAATGCCTTTGGTCAGCCTCGGGAGACAGGGAACAGAGAGAGAGAGAGAGAGAGAGAGTGAGAGTGTGTGTAAGAGAGAGAGACAGACAGAGAGAGAGAGTGTACATGTGTGTGTGTGAGTTTGAGAGAGAGACAGAGTGTGTATATGAGAGAGAGAGAGAGAGAGAGAGTGAGAGTGTGTGTAAGAGAGAGAGACAGACAGAGAGAGAGAGTGTACATGTGTGTGTGTGAGTTTGAGAGAGAGACAGAGTGTGTATATGAGAGAGAGAGAGAGAGAGAGTGAGAGTGTGTGTAAGAGAGAGAGACAGACAGAGAGAGAGAGTGTACATGTGTGTGTGAGTTTGAGAGAGAGACAGAGAGAGAGTGTGTATATGAGAGAGAGAGAGAGAGAGAGAGAGTGTATATGAGAGAGAGAGAGAGAGAGAGAGAGAGACAGAGAGAGTGTGTGTATATGAGAGAGAGAGAGAGAGAGAGAGAGTGTACATGTGTGTGTGTGAGTTTGAGAGAGAGACAGAGTGTGTATATGAGAGAGAGAGAGAGAGAGAGTGAGAGTGTGTGTAAGAGAGAGAGACAGACAGAGAGAGAGAGTGTACATGTGTGTGTGAGTTTGAGAGAGAGACAGAGAGAGAGTGTGTATATGAGAGAGAGAGAGAGAGAGAGAGAGAGAGTGTATATGAGAGAGAGAGAGAGAGAGAGAGAGAGACAGAGAGAGTGTGTGTATATGAGAGAGAGAGAGAGAGAGAGAGCGATGGTGGTGGGGGGGCTTTGGGGGCACTCGGCAGGTCCAGACTGCTGGGGCGTGTTCAGGCCCTCAGTCCAGCCCTTTAATTACCTGCAGAAAGAAACACAAGAGGTCTTTTCCGTTTGTCACTTGATAACCCAGGAGCTAGCTAGCAAATTTAATGTGGATGTAACGTTTGCATTAGCATATAAATTGCCCAGAAAATTGAAAAGTGCATTACAAAATGTACACCCCAAAAAGTGAAAGGGAAAGAATGCAATATTGCCTTAGCTATCCTGTGGGAGTTGGCCATGAGAGACAAGCACTCAGGAAAAAAGCATATTATCCAATAATGCTGTCTCTTGATAAGATAATGACCTGACCTGATTGATTCCTACACTGTGTGTGTGTGTGTGTGTGTTTGTGTGAGTGTGTGTCTAAATGTCTAAGTCACTTCTGATTTTTCAACCCTGAGCTGGTTAGACATGGAATAATGGGACTTCATTATGAAGTTGGATCCATAACTGATACCTTCACAACCACTCGGATATCCTGACAGGTGCAAGAATACACAACCATACAAGCAAATCAAATGTAGGTACTGAGGGGTTTAGTTGCAAACTATCAGTACTGCTACTCCTCTCTGGGGCACTTGTCAAACCAATGGACAAGTATGTGTATGTTGGTGAACAGAGAGAATGGATGAGACAGATAGAAAGTAAAGAATGAGCTCATTATGGAGAATAGTGTGAGGAGAATAAACACAGGGCATTGGATAGAGGGGGAAGGAGGAGTACAGAGATGGAGACAAAGGAATAACAATGTAGGGTGTGAGAAAGAATCCTGAAAAGGTGGGAGGTTGTGGAGAGTGAGAGAGAGACAGAGAGAGAGAGAAAGAGGGAGAGAAAGAGGGTGAGAGAGAGAGAGGAAGATGTGGCTGGTGTTATTGCAGTGTCCTTAGCTGTCAGTGCCCAAGGCTCGGCCTGTGATCCTCACCTTGCTGAATACAGATTTAAGTTCTGGTCTCCCCATCTCTGCCAGTCACAGCTGAAGCTTTATCTCAAAAGGCACACACTCTCGTACACAATCTATCTCACTCTCACACACAGACACAGACAAACACACACACACACACACACACACACAGAAACACACACAATAGCACACACATACTATGGAACACACACACACACACAAAGAAGCACACACAATAGCACACACATATACATAGATACATATACGCACTCATCATACACTCATACACATATATACAAACACATGTTCACACAGTCCACTCCCATGCAAGAAAAAAAAAGAAAAGAAAAAAACAAAGGCACAACACATGGTAACATAAGTCTGGCTGTGCAAACAAATGGCCTGCGACAGCCGCCACAGATGGGGGATTTGGTGATCATTTTGCCCCTCTGTCTCTGCTGCTCCGTCCCAGTCCTCTTCCTGTCCTCCGGTCTGCTACACTAACCGCGGGAGGCCCTGGACGAGCATTTGTCCTCCCGCCGACTCCCCAAACAACAACAGAACGCGCCGCACTACACACACAATGCGCCGACGCCGTGCCGTCGAGCCACAATTACAGGCTGCAGTTGGGATTTTTGTCTCGGAGATGGTTGTCATGGAGGCAGGTGGAGAGAAACGGAGAAGAGAGTGAGCCGTCGAGTGCTGTCTCTTCCTCTGCGTTATCCTCTGCCGTTAAACTGATATGCCATCCTTGTTTAAAGAGCAAATCACATTTATGGTTTTGAACAGTGTACTAATGACACCATCTATTTTACCACAACTGTTTCATGTGTGGAGGATTGTATTACTGTAACACCATGTTAATTCTGCAATAAATCATTTCCCTGAGAGAAGTGCATTTCAGACGATACAGTGGTAATTGGAATATATGAGGTTAATTATGGACCCTGGTCTAGATGTTGTTGAAACCGCTCAGCACAATTTGAATACATTTTTGTACAAACAGTTTCTGCGTTTATACAAGTTTAGGAGAAGATCCCACCGGATAGCAAAAGGTCACACTGAATGCTAAACTTAATCATGGAGCATCTGTGCTCCATGTCTGTGCATGGAGTGCTGTAGTAGCCACCATCTCACGCATCAGGTTCTTGTGTTGCATTGCAGTATCATCTAGTACTGAACATGCAGATTAGTGGCTGTGCTCTGAGAGCAGTTTGATTGTTTTTAGATGTATGCTTCAAAGTGCTGCCTTTTCATTAAGTTAATAATCCTATTTGCCTTTCACATCACTGCCTCAGGGGTCTTATTATGGGAGATAATAAACTGACAGTTGCCACGGTTACCCAGGAGGTAGCAGAGTAATCTCTCAAAAACATTGTTAAGGTAATTAAAAATAGATAAAAATAACTGCATGTGAAGATGCTTTAACATATCACATCATATCAGAATATACATTACCAGTTTGACTTGTGTCAACTAAACCTTGCCCATGCACCCAGATGTCAAATCTTTAAATATTTACACCATTTTGGTATGGTTATAATAATTTATTTTGAAAATGCTTTTATCCAGTGAAGTGAATTCATTAACATACAGCATCAATAATATATATATATATATTTAAATATATTTTTGTCAGTGCCGGTGTGTGTGTGTGTTTGTGTGTGGGAGGGTGTGTGTGTGTGGGTGCGTGTGTGTGTGTGTGTGTGTGTGTGTGTGTGTGTGTGTGTGTGGGAGGGGTTGGCTGTAGATGCTAATGAGGGATATGATGCCCTGCACAGTGAAGACACTGTGGAAGCAGATAGGGATTATTGATAAATTGGTCACAAATGTCTAGGTGTGTGTGCTCAGCATATGGAGCTACCTATGCTCTCCTCCCTGTGTCTTTCTCCCCTGTATTTCTTTGATTGACTCACACACATATCGTTACACACCCTTACATACACTCACACACATATCGTTACACACCCTTACATACACTCCTCTATTTTCTCTGGTCCTCTCTTTCTTTTGTTGTTGATACTGATTGTACTGAAACAACTCAACTCAGTTTTTCCCCACTGTCTTTTGTTTTTCTATATAATCATATTACCTTATTTATTTCAAATCTAAAATCAAAACTAAAAAATCCCTTTTATAATGTTGCTCTCTCACGAGCCAAGCAGATCGTGATAATGAGGTTAGACTGTTCTTGTCAGTG
This sequence comes from Alosa sapidissima, assembly GCF_018492685.1. Classification (NCBI taxonomy): domain Eukaryota; kingdom Metazoa; phylum Chordata; class Actinopteri; order Clupeiformes; family Clupeidae; genus Alosa; species Alosa sapidissima. The sequence continues at coordinate 37,400,932 of NC_055957.1, forward strand.
TTTGGGGGTGAAAGAGTGTTCTTTGCACTAGTTGGAGGAGTGTGAAGTGTGCCATGCTTGACTGAGGCCTTGAGTCTTGTGAGATTCCAAGTGTGCCATAATTGGCCCCTGTTTGCCTTTTAGGGAACTCATTAGTGATTGCATTCACACGTTCTCTCTGAGGGATAAGAGATTGATTGATTCAAATCTTGCTTCACATATCTCTCCACTGTTTTGCGCTTTCTTGATATGTATTTCACTGATTCTCCCAAATCCATTTTTGCCATTGGGAGAGTTGCATCCAAGCTGAAGGAAAATAACTCATTCTCCTCTCTCTCTCTCTCTCTCTCTCTGCTTTCTTACATCTGCTGCTAGAGAATGGCTCTGTTGAACATCGCTAACAGTTTCCACGGCAACAGAGGTGGCGGTTTGTGTGAATGTGTGTTTGTGTGTGTGGTTGTGTGAATGTGTGTTTGTGTGAATGTGTGTTTGTGTGTGTGGTTGTGTGAATGTGTGTGTGTGTGTGTGTGTGTGTGTGTGTTTCTGGGGATTGGTGGGGGGCGGGATGCAGCAATGAGAGCCACATTTATGTTGGAATTTTATCACAATTTTGTCAATGTTTTAATTCTGTCCTAATAATTCATCAAAGGCAATCTACGCCTTTTCATGTGTAGTCCTTGTAATCCAAAAATGCATCTTGTGATACCAGATGTCACTAGCAGACTAGATTAGACAGAGGGAAGAACCAGCCTGAGGTGGAGTATTTGATATAAAAAGGATTATTTTCATTGCCAGTACCATTACCAATGGCTCCAGAGGTTCTTATGTTAACACAACACTACAATGTTTACAGTTGATTTACATTCCTCCATCCCCTGATCCAACTAAACTGAAAATCCTAACCACAGCCTCCTTCATATTACATTTCAATCTGCTGGCTGTGTTTGTTAGGGCCATAAATGTTGGTTTATGCATTGTTTTATTTTCCTTTCTATCAGGAAGACATATAGAACCTAAACTATTGACTCTGGGTGGGTCTGATATGATGGGCTGGTCCTTTCTGGGGTCATGCATATGGATGAGGACCTGTTAGCAGTGATGAGGTGTGCTCCAGAATTACGGAGGCTCATAAATTGAGAGTGAGCGCTGGGGGCGGCTCCTGTTTCCAGTCACAGCTCCAGTCGGTCAGCGGTGGCCAGGAGGGGGGGCGTCTGACCGGGTCGGGTAGGCTATGGAGTGACTGACAGAAAGCAGAGGCAACAAGCCCTGCCAGGAAGAACACACACACACACACACACACACACACACTCACACAAACACACCCTCACACACACACACAAACACCCTCACACACACACAACCTTTTCCTCACACTCCACACTCACACAGAGATAGAACATAGGGGGAGACCGGGTATGGTTGTAATATGGGGGGAGTTGTAACATCACCAATTCCACCAATCAGGGATAAGATATGAGCCATGTGACAGTTTCTGACTGCTCAGACTTCCTTAACGATCACACATGGACATTTTCAAGTTGTTAGTGCCATTTATCCCGGAGTAAGGAGAAAAATTCAACATCTGAGGTAAGAAAGTAACTTTTTTTTTTTAGATTTATTTTTTTCTAGTGCTTTTACCATTGTAGATACAGTTGTATGAGTTACATCAGGTCAAACTATAGTTTCTCTAGTAAAGAATGGTGTAGCTCTCTCTTGCTAATGTCAAAGCACCATGCTAATACAGCTAGCTAAACAATGGATGACAGTGGTGGGGTAGGTTGTAACACAAATTTTGAATATGTTACAACCTGTGAAATGGGGCTAGTAGACCCATTTAATGTCTGTTTAATTTCATCTTTGTGTGTGTGACTGTTCAGCCCTCTCTCTCTTTCCATGAGAGACACAAATACTTACACACACAAAAGTATAAACGCTGTGGTTTTTATATTTAGTTTAAAACGTTAATATGATCTTCATTCTCTATGTGAAGAACGGATTGTATGGTATACAATATGTTGGTGAATCTATTTTCACACCCTGTGTACCAATATGTATATCAAATGGAATTCCATTGTTTTTCTGCATTTTTTTTTTACCTGTTACAATCTACTAACCTGACCCTAGCCAGATGAATGCCGTTCCGCTTAGCTCCGCCTAGCTTCACTCACATCCATCTGGGACCTCTTCCATTGAGAGTGATTTCTCCAACCAACTTTATGGTTTAGCCAATCAGGACGCAGGGCGGGAGTTTCATAGATGTGACATAGCGTAGAAGCGACTGTGAGTCTGTTATTAGCGTCACGGGTTGGCTTCGATGTGAGTGGTTGAAGTAGCACGTCAATAGATGACGGACAAGTGGCTTATTCAATCATATGCAAGAATTTTTTGATTAGGCCCAGCCTTCTGAAGCAACACTTCAATGGATCGGTTCCAGATGGATGAGTGGAGCTAGGCGGAGCGAAATTCATCTGGCTATTGCCAGGTTAACAATCTACCCCAATAGGTGTTACAATCTACCCCAGTAGTGGGGTAGGTTGTAACAAAGGTACACACTGTATTTGTCATAATCTCACAAATTCTGTAATATAGTTGAAGAGATTTAAATGGTTGCCACTTGTAGTAGACAAATGTGGTTACTTTGCCAAAAAGTTCCAGAACTGTAGTTCTGAAATGGTAGTTTTAGGTGCTGAAGAAAAATGTGTTACAACCATACCCGGTCTCCCCCTGTATAGCTGTGTCTCTCACCCCATCTCTCTCTCTTTCTCTCTCTGGTTCTCACTCTCCCACACACACATAGACACACACACGTGTCACATGGGCATGGTGATATGCACTGGCACAAAAAAAAAAAGAAAATCACAGAATGGTCGCACTCCAAAAACCTTTCTTTCTTGCTTTTATTCCATTTAGCAACAGGGGAGTTCGTTGACCCCAGTTGCTAAATGGAATAAAAGCAAGAAAGAAAGATTTTTGGAGTGCGACCATTCTGTGATTTTCTGTGAGTTCCCTGGATCACGCACCCACAAGAAAACAAACAAGAAAACAAACGGGAGAGCGCGGTGTTTGCAAACAAAAAAAATGAGAAAAGCACACCAACACACATCTCTCTACACCCTGTATCTCTATACACATCCCACAAGTGAACACTCTCTCATGCAGACACATCAACATCAACAGAGCCAACAAGAGTGGTCCAAGCTGTATGAGAGCATTGCAGTGGTCTGCGCGTGACAGATTTTTCAGTCCCGCGCCCGCCCACTCCTTTAACATTCTGTTCCGCTCAATAATGTGTCATTTTTAGTCGCGCTCCCGCCCGCATCTGTAATATTAGGTCCCACTCCTGCCCACAAAAGCCTGCAGGATATGCAGGAGGGATATTCAGTTTTGTCTCACAAAAGGAGCACTTGACACACACAACTGAAAAAGACTGCCTGTCTGATTTTAAGTGTCTTAATTCTACGACGGAGGATTAGGGCCACACATGAAGGAAAAAATATTTTTGCCATGACGAGATTAAACTCGACATGTCGACTTTAAAGTCACCATGTCAACATTAAACTCAACATTTCGAGAATAAAGTTGAAATATCATGTCGACTTTAATCTCGACGTGTCGACATTAAACTCAACATTTTGAGAATAAAGTTAGTTCGGAGAGAGAACGACCGCTTGGGACGATTGAAAGGGAGGACGAATGAAACAATGCAACAAGTGCAACAATGATTCAGAGTGTTCGAGTGCAACAATGATTAGACATAGGCCTATGTCATGTGGACAAAACATAGAACATACCTACGTTGCTCAGCCAAATACTTTGCTGTTAGGTCCGTATCACGGAGTTACAGGCGATAAATGCGATGGTCAAAAGTAGGCTAAACGTCATAGCGGTTTATTTATTTATTGTAGGCCTATTATTAAAGTGTTGTTTTTCATCTAAAGGTTCAACTTCATGCTTATGCACTAGAGGCATACTAGGCGCTCTCCCTAGACTTTCACGTTGCTTGTTTGTAATGGATGCAAAACAGCCTATTTCTGTATGTCTATGGAGGGACGAATGAAGCGGTCCTCCCGACCACCAGGCTAGTAGCATACATGCACACAAAGTGCATAAATAAAGTGCATGCACACATATTCTCTCACGGGATCAAAATAGTATATGCTTAGGCTATACTTGTGTTTCTAGCCTCCTATACATATTGCAGGTGAGACATGGAAAAGCAGTTTTAGAAAAATTAGTTTTGCCATGTTATCCTGGAGAGTGACGGCCTGTGGGTCATGAAGGGCAGTTATTTGGATGTGCAGTGGCCTTAACTACGTAAAACTGAGTGAAATAACATTTTGTATAGAAACATTATATCATTGGATACATATATATTTTCTAGCTATTTAGCCTAAACGGCATAGTGCATGGCATTTCCATAACCGCGAGACAGCACTTCACGATGACGGCAATGAGTAGTTGACATTACATTTCAACTTTATTCTCGAAATGTCGAGTTTAATGTCGACATGTTGACTTTAAAGTCAACATGTCGAGTTTAATCTCGCCATGGCAAAAATAATTTTTTTTCTTCATGTGTGGTCCTAATACTCCGTCGTATAATTCTGAATCTAGGCTACTGTAACACAGCTATGCTAGCTGGCATCCGTTCTTTAGAAAGGCACTAACATCTGAAGTAGCCGAGCGTCTTTTTTCTATCATAGGCTACCTTCGATTTCGAGTTTCGACAATGGCAGCAGGAAAGAATTGAAGCCACGTAGGCCTAAACGACAATATCCGTCAATTAGTCTGCTTAAACCCAGTTTTTTAATGCTGCCTAACACACTATTATGATACTATAATTCTAATACACTAGTTTAATCATTTCTATATGTTATTTTACGCATATAATTAATTTGCGGGAGTGCAATGAATCATCTGTTTCCCCCGCACCCGCAAACGCACCTCTCTCATCCCGTCCGCTTTCAAAACATGTGGAGGAACAGTGTGGGGGTGTTTGATATCCAGGCCTTTAGAGAGTGCAGAGTGAACTAGTGGCTGCTTACGGGCCTATGGGAGGCATGCATGAGAGAACCCTCTTATATTATGGACATGATAGGCTAGATGTGGGTGTTTACACTACTTTTTCCTGCAGTCTGAAGATGCTAGGAGATACTGTGTAGTGTTAGGTGTGCTTGTGTATGTCCACTTTTGTGTTCACCTGGCGATTGACTAGCCATCCAAAGGTCACATTTTTAACGTTTACAGAAAGGCTAAAATGACTATGCTTGTTAGAATCACTGATGACTTAATTGTCTAACCGTACCAAATGTGATGACCATAAAATGTTTCCAGTTTGCAGGGGTTGCAAATGTCGAGTGTTTCAACAGTTATAGCATTTCAGTTTCTCTGTGCTTTCAATGGTGACCGTGAATTTTAAAGAGCACCCACTCCCTCCCATGGATAGATGGTGGTGGTACTGCACACAACAGTAATATGGACTATGTGATGATGGAATGAGAGGTGTGTGTGTGTGTGTGTGTGTGTGTGTGATGAGAGAGAGAGAACAGGATTACAGCACAGCGTTTTGCTGCAGTCCCTCCTGTGCAGCACCCATAAATCAACAGGCATTAAGTGGTGGCAGCTGGCTGACTCTCTCTCTCTCTCTCTCTCTCTCTGTGTGTATGTGTGTGTATTTGTGTGTGTGTGTGTGTGTATGTGTGTGTGACTTTGCATTTGTGTGTGCTTCTGCAGCAGTCTCTTTGAACTAAAGAGGAGCGAGTGGGCCCTCAGCACAGCCACATGAGGCCTGAGTGAGTGCTGCAGCTCAACAGACACAGTGATGTGATGCCATGTGGACCGGTGGACTGGCTACTGGCTGTTGCACACAGACTCTCTGGACTGCACAGGCCAGCTTGCTTGTTTTGTGCCGTGTGAAAAATTCTCATCAGAACAGCATTTCACTTTACTCATGCTCAAACTCAGTCACGTACCTGCTCAAAGTGTTTAGGTGTGATGGGTGAGTAAGGAAATGTATCAGTGATCAAAAGCCAAATGAATATTTCATTTGTAGGGCCTTGTTTTTCAATCCTATCATCTATCTTCATGATCTGAAACATGTAATGGTATTTCTTTGGAAATTTGGAACAACAGAATCTACCTATTCCAATCCTCAACCTCAGCTCCATTCCTTTACTCTTCCCTCTCCTGTGATGGTAATTAACCGTTTCTCTTTAATTAATGGAAGGGAGATTACAGCTCTAAGTCTGTTATTCACACCGTGGTTTTAAGCAGGCATCACTGTCACCTCCCTCACATACAGTGCTCGGTGTGAACGGATAATGGGGAAGGCAACAATCAACACATTTGACTTCCCTTCCAAACAGAGCTGGCAGGGACACATGCAAGAGCATGGTTGTGTGTGTGTGTGTGTGTGTGTGTGTGTGTGTGTGTGTGTAAAAGATAGAGAGAAAGTGGAAGGTAGGCAAGGGGGTTGTCACTGTCACAATATCAAGTGAAAAAGTGTTAAAGCAATCTCGCAACCTACCATCTTCCACCAAGCACAGGGATGGTTGTTGTTGTGATAGGTGGCTATTACCGTTATCTCTGCCGGTGCACTGGTGGGTGGACTCAGCTCTAGGTTCGGGGGGGGGGGGGTTCAGAAAATACAAAAAAAGCTTCTTTGCCCTTGACTATCCTGGATATCTGGGAAAATAAAACACATGCTAGATTAATATCCGTGTTTTATCATGTCTGCTGCAATCAGCTAATGTCACTACTGTCTGTTCTGGGCTAAAGGTAGGTTGTTTTGCAGACAGCACACAGGAATGTTATGAGTTATTCTGAGAAACTGGACACCAAAACAGCAATCGCAAAAAATGACTAATTTTATCTCAATGTGCCTTTTGTTTTCTCTTGTGAGGAAGAAGGCAGTAACTGTCATTTGCCAAACTCACGTCGTCGGAAGACTCAGTGTAGTTGCTCCTTTAGTGAGAAAATCATCCTAGCAAATGCACATTCACAGGTGTTACCTGAGACAAAGTACAAAGACCCAGCAAGTGGCCATAATCGCCAAACGTAAACGCAAAAGGCACCTCTGAGACGTGCCCCTTCGCCGGGGTTTGCACAGCTGTGTGCTGACGGCTAGCGACTTGCGTCTCCTCCTCCTCCACCCCGCGTTCTCCCCACAGAACCAGAGCCAGACTGCCCACCGCAGAGTTAGGCTCCCTGCTGGGCCACACACCAGACTGGGTGAGCCGGCGCAGATGCACACAATGGGTTCAATCAGAGCCGCTGAATAGAGAGACAGCCCAAATGAAGCCGCACAAATCTGTACTGTGCTGCCCGTCTGTCTGGGTCGCCTCACAGTTATGCTTTGGGGGAAAATGTAGGCTGCTTAAGATGGCACACGTTCACACCAGATATACATGCATGCACACAGAGACAAAGACGCACAGATGAAGAAGCACTTATTATCTGAAGAATGGATAGCACATATTGTAGGGCTTTTGAACGGAAACACACACACACACACACACACACAGAAACACATACATAAAAAAGGCGAAAAAGGAATACGTGAACATGAACACACCTTACAGTCCTCTTGGGAAGTGGGGACACATGAAGGAGATGGAGAAAGGGAGAGTTGTCTGTTTTGTGGATTCATGCATCTGTTATTTTTAGACATGAAAGAGTCACATGCTAGAGAGCAATTTGAGTCTGCCTCTCTCCCCCTCTCTCATTTTCTGTTTATACCTCTCAATACCTCTCCCCTCATTGTATAGTGCATTTGGCAGACTTACTGTAATCAATGAAATTAGTATTTCACCCTTAACCTCCATACACCATTCAAAATTCTGTACAGTTAGCCCTATGTACATATTGTCTTTGTGTGAGCATGTACTTCATTCTCTGCCCTGATTTAGAAACATACACACACACACACACACACACACACACACACACACACACACGCACACACACATACACACACAGAAAGAGGGAGAGAGACTGACCACAGACAGAGACATACACACACACAGTCCCACCAGTTAACAGGCCCTTCATCAGGCTCCTCTCGTAAAATGGGCCCATAAAAAGCAGCCCATCCTCGCTGCAGAGCCAAATTAAGCTCTCTGGAGAGCCCTGGTGACTTTGAAAGTGGCCAATTGCCTGCTGGACTCTAAGCATTCGGGGTGTCATATCATGTCCCTATCCGCCATTAACATAACGGCATGTGCTGGATGGCCAGTGTAATTGCAGAGCTGGTGGAAGCAGAATCACAATGGCTCTTCTCAGACTGCATGCAGTTCCCCTCTAGTCAGACTCCCTCCATTTGATTCAATATTGGTTTAATGAGAGAGCAGTTCCACTCTACGTGTAAGGTCTTTTAAACACAGAAACATTAGAAGCAAAAAGTCATTTTATTATTCTTATCTCTAGCTTACGCCCTCTCCTATCACTCTCCCTGGTCCATTTCATTAGCGATATTATGTCCATCTTTTAACTGATCTGCCATGGATGTGTCCGCACTAAGATAGAATCAGACAACGACTGCCTGTTAGGATTACAGACTTAGATCTGTGTTCAAGATAGTGGCCGACTACAAATCACCCTTGAGGCTAGAGAAAGAGGGAGAGAGAGAGAGAGAGAGAGAGAGAGAGAGAGAGAAAGGGAGGCAGAGACAGAAAGACAGAGAGCGAGAGAGACAGAGAGAGTTTTAAAATGAGAGAGAGCGAGTTGAACCTAAGCTAGCAGTTGGTCAATAACTAGCTTAATGAGAATATTCAATCAATAGGCTTCGCAGGGTCATGCAGAGCAAGAGATCCACTCCTAATTAGGCTACTGTATGGAAACAGTGATTACACAGCTCAAGGTTAAGAGCTGTGGAGCCTATAGGCTGCGGGCTTTCAGTCCCTCTAATCTGACACATCTCCCATCCGCTTCCTCCTCATGTATCACTGACCAAACGCATTACTCCAACAGCACGGGGCCTTCACAGCCTGGCAACGGACAATGGTCACTTTGTGTGCACCTCAGTGATCTGATAGTGATCATGACAGTCCGGCGGTCAGAGCGGCCGGCCTTGTTAGTGAGCTGTTGCTGGAATGATTGGGAGGGTGGGAGGGGGAGGGGAGGGGCTCAGAGGCCAGTCACTGAGGCGATTCAAAAAGTGGGACTGTGAGGATGCAGGAGGCAAGGCATACATGTGTGTGTGTGTGTGTGTGTGTGTGTGTGTTTGGGTGTGCAGTCACCTTGGGTGAGTTTAGAAGGGGCTGTGTGTGCGTGTGTGTGTGCGTGTGTACGTGTGTGTGTGTACGTGTGTGTGTGTGTGTGTGTGTGTGTGTGGAGCAGAGCTGGAACTGGAGAAAAATGAGCAGGAGTTCCACTGAAGTACGTGGAGATGATTAATGTTCTGGTGTTGTAGAGGTTGTGATTATGTTACACGCCCTTATGTGTGTGTAGAGAGAGAATGAGACAGAGAGAGAGAGACAGAGAATGAGAGAGAGAGAGATAGAAAAGGTAGGAAAATACTGTGTTTGAATAAATTGAGTGTGTGTGAATGTGTGTGTTTAGCGTGAGAGGTGGCAGTGCAGTTAGGTGTGCTAGCTGTGTGTGCGTGTGCTAGGTGTGTGTGTGTGTGTGAGAGGGGTGGCTGTGTTTGCACAGGCAGACTCCTGCTTAAAGGTCATGAGTGTACTGTATGAAAGCAGCAACAGCAATTAATAAACAGAGGTGCGGCTGCTAGCGTGCTGGAGGTGCATACTGATCAGCCCGACGCCACCACCGCTGCTGCTGCTGCTTCTGCTGCTGGGGAGGAAACCTGAGGCGTCCGTTACTCACTCTGTGTGTGTGTGTGTGTGTGTGTGTGTGTGTGTGTGTGTGTGTGTGTGTGTGTGTGTGTGTGTGTGTGTGTGTGCGCGCACAAGACAAAAGGGAAGCATATCTTATAAGCGATTGTCTGTCTCTCTTTCTTTCTCTCTCTCTATCTAATCTCTCTCTCTGTCCCTCTGTAAGGGTGTTTGTGGTCTATGTGTGTGCATGTGTGTAAGTCAGAGATGGAGATACAGTACTTCTGTACACTGGCTGGATCCTAATGTACTTTACACAGGTAGCTCATTGACATTTCATCACCCTGGATACAAAAATAGTACGCCAGTGTCCCTAAACCCCCATCTAGCCTACCTGCCTCCGCTTCCCCTCATTGTCACACAGTACACAGCTCACCCCCAGGTCTCTTACCATTAGCCATTCCTCCTCCCACCTCCCCTCCCCCTTCAAATACAGCCACTGCTCGCTGTATATCGATGATTCGGTCAATATGACACAGGCATTCATTGTTTTTAATGGAATGGAATTCCTATAGGTCTGACAGGGTGAAATATCAGACGTTGATAGGCAGCAAGATAGTTGGAAATGGAGGCAGCATGTTACAGTAATAGTCATGACCTATAATGAACATGTTTTAAATTCTGTTTTAGCCTGTCTTCCCCTGTCTGTCTGTGTCCTCTCTTTGTGTGTGTCATGTCGTTTGATTGTGTGTGATTGTGTGATTTAGGACCCCCACCCCCCCCCCTCCTTTTTTTTTGTCTGGCTCACCCAGAGCATGTCAGTCTTTAATGAAGTGCGTGTTCCTCTGTGTCCTGTCCTCCATAACCCGCGTACGGCAAGGAGAGGAGAGGAGAGGAGAGGAGAGGAGAGGTGGGAGGCAGCACGAGGGGAGACAGAGAACATGATGGGGGAGTAGGGGGGGAGTGGAGGACCCTGATGATTGGGTAGAGTCTCTGGCTGCTCTACACCCTCCTTATCTGGGCCTTTACACCCAGACTCTGCTATCTATTCATTATGCCCTCATGAAAAAACAGAGGAGAGAAATCCCCCTATCCATCTCTCTCTCTCTCTCTCTCTCTCTCTCTCTCTCTCTCTCTCACTTTCTCTCTCTCTCTCATCATCCCCATCCCCCTCTCCTTTCCCTCCTCTCTTATCTCAGATGTAGGTGTCTGCTGTTTCCATCATATGAAACTAGCCTGAGACTGGCGACAGGATATGACTGCGGTGTGAGTGATGGCTGTGATATGGGCTCCTGTGTATATTTGGAGAGGGAAGCTCATAGGCTTCTGGGGACCTTTAGGGCAATATTGGAGGACCCATAGACTGCACATCCATTAGGGTTTATTTATGAGCTCCTGCGTGTTGCTGTTCATGTCAGTGTGTGTTTATCTTGTTAGCTGATTTGTGAGTTGGTCAGTTTTGACCGTGTGACCCACCTTGGTAACCCCCTTTCAAATAATTTATTTTTATATACTAATAACAACAGCTCCATCACCCCTGGTCATTATTTATGTTGTGGTTAGCTCATGCAGAAATGGCCTCTGTTAGAAATGGATGTGTAATGGCATCCCTTGTGAAAATAAAAAGGTTTTGTTTTTTGCGCAAATCCATAAACAATTCCTGAGCACCTCTATAAAAAAAGTAAAAAAGTAAGATTGCCTTCAAAATCTAATAAGATCCTATTGGACTCCAAAATCATTTGACTTAGTGGAATCCTTAAGGTTGATTGTCTGAGGATGTTTTCCAAATGCTGAAGTCTTCAATAATGCAATTATCTGATACAATTTCCTCACTTCTCTTTATTTAAAGACAGAAATGGATTTTTATCTCGTTTTACTTTGCTGCCTATAAAGAAGCTTTGAATCATGACCACTGTTCATAGGGGCAGATTAAGACCAGATCTAAAAGTCCTTGTCAATGACACCTTGTGTTGTTAGACAGCGTGTGTGTCTTCTCTTAAGCTCCTCTCTCATCCTTTACACCAGGGGCTTTAGTCCAGAAAGAATGACAGAAAGAATGAAAGACAGGGAAAGAGAAAGAGCAGAGAGGACAGACAGGGGGAGGAAAAGGTTAGGTGAAGCGTTAAAGCGTGTCTAAGAAGTTTATTGTTGAGTTAGTCTCACCATATGCTTCCATGTGCTTTTACTGCTTCTCTTTAGTCTTCATGAAACAAAGAGAACACACTCACACTCTCCCTTTCCACACTACTATCTGTCTCACACATGCTCTCTGTCTCACACATACTGTACTATCTGTCTCACACATGCTCTCTGTCTCACACATGCTCTCTGTCTCACACATGCTCTCTGTCTCACACATACTCTGTCTCACACATACTGTCTGTCTCACACATGCTTTCTGTCTCACACATGCTGTCTGTCTCACACATGCTCTCTGTCTCACACATACTCTGTCTCACACATGCTCTCTGTCTCACACATGCTCTCTGTCTCACACATACTCTGCCTCACACATGCTCTCTGTCTCACACATACTCTGTCTCACACATGCTCTCTGTCTCACACATCCTGGGAGGGAGCTCACCATTTTTAGGAGAGCGAGCAATACTGAAAGTACAGGCTTTCTGATGAACTTATCAGAGTAAGATGGTCAGTCGTCGTTGATTCAAGTCCCTCTATCTCTCACACTCTCCCTGGTCTCTTGAAGCATCAGAATTTTCCTCCCTATCCTAAGGGAGGCTTTAATTACATTATTCTTCACATTATCTCTTTAACTGGTCATAATTGCATTGTTCCAGCCCTGTAAAAATGGTGGGATTTAATGAACTGGCACATCCCACCGGTGAGGAGGACAAATCGAGTTAAATCACCACATCGTGTACACGCAGACAGCAAGCTGTTTGGACTCTGGCTCAGCCATTTTTTTTTTACCACCGTTGGTCCACTGAGACGGTCCATTCGTTTCCCTAATCAGACAGATTACATTTTATTGATTTTGAATTGATTATATAGAAAGCCCACTAAAATGAATTCCTCTGCCCAGCTAGTGGACACTTTGCTGTGGCTAGTCAGCGGTTTATTTTTAATGGTAATGGTGTTGTTTTGGCTTGACATGTCGTTCGTAAATTATAAATTAGTGAGTGCACAATGGAGCCATAGGTGGCAAACACAGATGGTGGCAGAGTTTTGTTTTCTGACCTCCTGAACTGGTCAGCTACTTGACCTGCAGACCTCTAATCAGTGCTATGGGTGAATAATGTGTTTATATTACTATGTGTGTGGTAGGAAGAGAAAGAGAGGGCAAGAGTCATTTTGAAGGTGAAAATTTGTGTGGGAGTGCATGTGTGCGTGTATGAAAGTGTTTGTTATACGTGAGAGTATAATATGTTATACATGAATATGCAAAACAAGAGAGAAAGTGAATCAGTGAGTGACTGTGCACTCTTAAAACGAATGTGTTGTCCCTATCTAGACACAGAAATGTGTTAAAAAACAATGCAAGTTTCGTTGTTTTCAACGTAAGTTGTGTTATTTTCAACACATATTGTGTAACAAATAAAAAAGGAAACAACACAAACTGTGTTTTCCCTATCTGGACACAGAGATGTGTTAAAAACAACGCAAGTTGTGTTGTTTTCAACACATTCCTTTTAAAAGTGTGTGTGTGTACAGTATGTATGTATGTATGTATGTATGTATGTGTTAGTCTATGTGTTTGCATGTGTGTGAGTTTCTTGAATTTCCCCTGGGGATCAATAAAGTATCTATCTATCTATCTAGTTAGAGAGAGGATAGAGACTGTTTATGGGGATGTGTGTGTGTGAGTGTAGTGAGTGTGTGTGGTCTCTGCATTGTTGCTTTGCAACTCACATCCTGTTGCTCCTCAGAAGGAGAAGGAGAGTGTGACTAGTTTAACATGCAGAAATAAAGCACCATTGTCAGGTAGTTTAACGGCCTCATGTCTGAAGCTTTTCCTCCAAGCGCTCAGTTTAATAGGAATGCCCTAACAAGAGAACAAGAGAGTAAACAACCACACAGACAGACGTGGTGAATCCCACATGCACATGTGTCCAGACCACACTGTCTGGGCTTCATATTGTGTGACGGCTTCGTGATGTTTTTTTCTGAAAATGTCAGCGACGTGATTTGTTTAGACACGCCGGGCTCCTAATTAACAGTCTCGTCCAGCAGCTGAGACTCTAAGCTGTGAGAGTGTGGCTCGTCACGCCACTCGTCGAGAGAGAGAGATGGCTTACCAGACGCATGTGTCGTTGTGATGTTGGTCTCACGCGTGTTAACCCTTTGCTGGAATAATGGGGATAAGCGGAGCAGAACCCCAGTAAAATGAGACTGCTCTCTCATGCATGGACACGGCCGCCATAAGCCTTTATCCCCCCGCCACGAGCTGCTTCATGAGCTCCATCATACCTCTAGGGACCCTCTCTCTCTCTCTCTCTCTCTCTCTCTCTTCTCTCTCTCTCTCTCTCTCTCTCTCTCTCTCTCTCTCTCTCTCTCTCTCTCTCTCTGTAGCCAGTGAAAGCCCCCTGGTGTTGTCCCTGTGACTCCCCAGACAGTGGGAAGAATGTGGCAGAGAGGCGCTTTACGGCCACCGGCTCTGTAATTTGCCACCTTTGGAGATGCTGTCTGCTGTGTTGTGATAGAAAATAGGCTAAATGGCTCTGGGATTGTTTACTGGGGCTGTAAAACGAAGCACTCCTCTCAAAGCTAACCTCTGCCCTGCCGTGTGAATGGCACCACCAGTAATTAACCAGCTAATCTTTCACACGGATCGGGCCCTTGCACAAGGGGAGGTCTACGGGAGCAGCACCAGGCATTCCTGTGCCGTCTAGTGTTGGTGTTGATGAATGCATTCAGTCCTGTGTTTATTTGTGCTTGCGCTTGTGTTTTGTTTAGCTTAATTCTCCCCTCCTCTCCTCTTCCCACAGCGCTGGTGCCCCTCCCGGCCGCCATGGCGACCCTCCACTCGGCTCTCAACGCGCTCCTGTGGATTCTCCCGCTGGCCAGTGCCTCGTTTCCAGAGGAACCGGGCCCTCTGATCTCCACCCCTGCTGAGGGTAGGTGCAGCCCCTCTCCAGGGCATGGGGGGGAGGGGGTGGTCTAGTGGGGCAGGGACTGGGTGGGTGGGTGTTCATGGGTGAGACAGAGGAGGTGGGGTTCAGTCGGAGACCCCTGTGCGGTAAGGGGTCAGGAGGGGTGGACCGGTGCAGGAATGGTAGATAATGATGAATGGTCTCCCAGTGCAGCCACAGATTACAGAGCAGCCAGGCAGAAAGCTGTGGCCTGGTGGGGCAGAGGGCGGAGGGGAGCAGATGGAGGCCCAGGCTGGGGAGAGGGGCAGGGGGAGGGCAGGTGGGACTCCCCCCACGCGGACATGCACATGGACACGTCTCCCTGTGGGAGCACATACAGTACAGTACAAACACACAGGGATGCATGTCCACGCACGCCGGCTCCAACTGTCATGGGCTGTGGAAATTCATTTGACCACGACCGAACACACTTACGCATACCCTCCCCCATGCACACACTCACAGCACTCACTCACACACAGCTCTGATGTACAGCACCTGCATAAATCCACAGAATCGCCCACCGCCTTGCCTGTTGCCCACTTGACGTTTATGGAAATGTCAGTGATGTGATTTGCACTGACATTCTGGGCTCTTAATTAGCGCCCCATCCAGCAGCTGAGATGAGCGGCTAAAGAAGGCGAGGGCTCTCCACTGCCCCCATCACTCCACATCAGGCCCCTTATAGAACACAATATGTGCCAATCAGGCCTGTTTGGCTCAGGAAAAAATGAACTTAACACATACCATAACACAAAAATGTCATGCGTGTGCTATGCTAAATGCTTAAATACTTTACTGCTAAACTGAATCGTGGGGGTGTGTTTTTTTCTTTTTTCAATTTCTGTGTTGTGATTCAAATGCTGAGCCTATGTGCTAGCAAGGACACGGCTATTTCCATTGTCAGTGTTTGTGTGTGTCAACAGTATCATTACAGGGGGAGGCGGGGAAGTCATTTAAAGGTGCCGAGAAGGATGAGCCGATCAGTCAGGCCAGCCAAGGGCATTGGGACGGGCCCCAGCCCCAGTCCACACCGGGCAGGCAGCCCCAGTGATGTATGGCTTTGTCCTCCTTGGTCACCCTTCCCCACCTGGCTCCCCTGCACCGCCTGTTCCCTCAGAGAGGAGAGCGGAGGAGGGAAGAGTCAGAACGACTCTTTCACGTTTCCTCTCTCTTTCTTTCTTTCATTCTTTGTCTCTCCTTCTCTCTCTCCCTCTCTCTCTCTCTGTCCTTTCTCCTTTTCAGTGGCCAGGCGTTACCCTGTGTTTTTGGGTCGAGCCCATCGCTCATACGTACGCCAGGAGCCTCTGCATATCCAGAGTGTCCTCAAAGTGAACCGTACCCTCTACATCGGCGGCAGGTAAACAACAGCAGCCACAGACAGCGGCTCATCAGTGACCAGCACAGTGGCTGGCTCACATATGCATGACTGGAATGTTAAAGCCTATGGGCGAAGAGAACACCTCAAATAAACATGGGGACATCAGAGTTGAATGTTTCTTTATGTTCATAGTCCATAGTCTAAGGCAGGGTTGTTGGTGGGGTATGTAATCTCACTCCACAAAGCCTCTCTCAGTGCTCTTCAAAGTAACGGAAAAGAAGGTCTGAAACCTCCCGCAGGGGTTCACACATGTTCCTGGTTATGGTTAACAGTGAGAGTGAGGAGTCAAAGGGAGTGCTGATGGTGATGGTGGGGGTGGGGGGTGATGGGGGGTGGGGGGTTAGCAGTGGTCTCTAAGTTCTCCTGCTGATGCTCCATCTCTGTCAAAACTCTAAGGCCTGCTTCAGCCGTGGCTCTTAGGGAGGAAGCCCATTAAGAGGCCGCCCCGAAACGCAGACCCAAGTCCACTGTAAGGGAACACAACCCTCACATTTGACCACCGAGGGATTATGAGGGAGTCGTGTCTGGAGGGCCTGCAGTAAATAACTGGGGTGTTTTATTTATGGAGCGCTTTCCATAACTCAAACATGGTTTACACAGTCGTTAAAGTGGGGATAGATAAAGTGCAAGGGCGATGAATCAGTCTGCTGATGCTCAGGAGGGGAATATTCAGAACCGCAAAACATGGTTAGCACACAAAGCCACCGGTTTTTCAAGGATTTAGGCCTAAGGCAAGAGAGACAGATGCATCTACTCGACCCCCTTTTTGTATACAACCCCTTTTCAAATAAGGCTGAAAAATTATTACTTTCACTCCGGGCTATGATTTTAAGGCTCCCCAGCACACTTGAGACATTCATTATGAAGTTAGGAATTGATGTTGCTCCGAGCAGTTCCTCATTTGCATCTTATCTGTGCCATCACCTCACTTAACTCAACACAGTCTGACTCCTCAGCTCCACTTTGAAACATGATCAGGGCCACAAACATGGCCTCCGTGCTTGAGTGTGTGTTTGTGAGGGGGGGGTGTGGGGGGTTGGAGACTGATGCTGTTGTCGACATCTCCCCCTGCTTCCCCTTCTGTTAGTCTTGTGCTCATATGTACGCCATTATCACCCGCCCACTGTACCCTAAGGGCGACTCGCGGTGGAACCCAAGAAACATCAAACGGCATCATGACCAAGTGAGGTGCAGGTGTTCAAAGCAGGGCTGTGTGATCCTGCTGAGCTACTCCTCGTCAGGGCACTTCAGACAGTGATGGAAGATGCTCACTATGAGAATGAGTGGGTCTCCCTGAAAGACCAAACTAAAAAAGAATTCTCTGCGTGGTTCCATTTGATCTAATTCTATGGTGCAGAATGCAGGACTTGTATAGTTGTTTTGGAGTCAGCACTAGCTTTGTCTTGCATTGTTTTCTCCACAGTGCAGTCTTACTGAAGTCAATGTAGTTTTGTATTGAGATAATTGGAAGATAAAGCTTCCAAACAAATGTTCAATTAAAGACCCAATGATCCTCTATGGCCATTACACATTAAGCAGGGTTTTGGAGACACTTTCTCCCCAGTGGGCTATCCCCAACACTCTCATACACCTGGAGGAACTCTCCCCCTCGCTTTCTGAATGGGGCTGAGTGTGGAGCGTCTGCGGATCCTGAGTGAAGGCCCCCGCTGTGGCTCCGGTGTCACCTTCGGTTTGCTCTCCAGAACCAGAGTAAGCGCCGCGGAGCTCAGGGTGACGGAGAGGGACGTGACATCACAGCAGCCGTGGGAAATGCTATCGAGCGGCCAAAATCCAATATCCCTGCAGATCGATGGGAGCGTGCTGGATGGACATCCTGCTCCGCTGGCCGATTTAGAGCTCCGTTCTCATCCCCAGATACAGCACCCCAT
Source organism: Alosa sapidissima (assembly GCF_018492685.1). Taxonomy (NCBI): domain Eukaryota; kingdom Metazoa; phylum Chordata; class Actinopteri; order Clupeiformes; family Clupeidae; genus Alosa; species Alosa sapidissima. The sequence goes on from NC_055957.1 coordinate 37,419,044, forward strand.
CAACCCCTGCCCAAAATGGCTACTCACTCAGACTATCTGTCCTCTATGCATTGTAGGAGTGTACTTTATAAATCTATGCTATTGTCTAAATCTTTCAGTCAGGATTTATAGAATTGCATTATGTTGCAAAGTTGTATGTCTACAATAAGCATGCCAAAGTGTGCAAGTGTAGCCATGTACACACATAGACCCAGGTATGTCACACATGACCACGCCTCTTTCAAAATGAAGGTACATGATCATATTTTGGACATTAAGAAAAGGCAAACTGAATGGTGCTAGGTATTATTCACAATTCAGTGTGAATGTCTTGCCTTTGTGGTAATGTGATACCTCAGGGAGTCGCAGTTGATGATGGCACTGAGTGATAGCTGCATTGTTCGCTGTAAATGCACATCCCCATGGGAACTAATGTGTTGATAGAGCCCAAGGCAGGTGTTAAGTTCATCTGTGTCTGAAGGTAACTCTATAGCAAAGGGTCTTAATGGTGACTGGATGGAGAGTAGAGGCTGCTCTTAGTCTGACTCTTTTGAATTGGCGTGTGATGGATCTGTATGTGTGCCACCACTGATTCATTCCTCCTTCTCCCTGTTTGCCTTTCTCTCTCTCTCTCTCTTTGTCTCTCTGTCCCTCTCTGTCTCTCTCTCTGTGGCTCTCTCTATTTGTGTGTGTCAGAGATGACCTTTATAGAGTTGAGCTGGACAACATTGCAGGGGATGAAATGTTCTACAGCAAGGTGAGTTGCAGCATCATTTTACATCATTATTCACACACAGCTTACACACACACACACACACACACACACACACACACACACACACATGCACACTTACCTGATTCTGAGTAATTGTGGATGAGTGTGTGTGCCCACACACACACACACACACACACACACACACAGAAGTGATGTCATTACTTATCTAATGAGGGAAATTGATTGCTCTAATCTCTTCTCTGATCTCATGCTGCTCTTTTATCGCAGAAGAGAACTTGGGAATCCAACAGGAATGACATCCGCATCTGCCGGATGAAGGGCAAGCACGAGGTGAGCTCACCACACATGGCACACAGGCTCGGGAGGAGTTGTGTGTGTGTTGGAAATACTTTGATCTCATTCTTCAAAATCTCCCATCCATGTAGGTTCAAAGACTAATTAATTGTGATGCTGGCAGGCTATCCCCATTTAAGCCTGACTGGACTGATTAACACAGAAGATTAGGATTTCTAAATGGTCTACAAACTGGTTGCAGTAATCGCTGAATCGCTGTTAATGAATAAGGTGTTCAATGTGTGGAAGGGAGCCTCTCAGAGGAGATGTCTTTCAGTGGAAAACCTATTCATGGAGGCTGACTCACAGATATCTTTGTGCAACTGTACAAATAAGTCAATAACATGACAATATTATTGACACAAAGCAGCTGAACTGCCCAAATCCTCCCTCTGTTTCACTCATCTTGAGTTGTTGTCTGAAGAGCATTCAAGTGTTTGGCTGTTTACACTCCCTATTTACCAGGTGAAGACATCAGACAAATGTGCTGGCATGTGGAGAAGAGAATTGAAAAGCCCTAAGTGTGATGTAATGTGTAAGGCGTCCCGTTTCCCAAGGATTCCTCATTTACGGGCTGGGCGAGGCCTGGAAGCGTAAGCGGATTCTAACTGCGTCACTGCGCGGTCGCTCCGGTCGCTCCCTGGTCCCGGTTTACTCCGCTGAGTCGGAGCGGAGTAATGCAAGTGGAATGTGTTATGGAATAATAGCCTCCAACCTGCTGATTAGGCTTTGATGTGGGCCTGACAAATCTGCCTGTCTTTGCTGGTTCAAAGGCTAATCACAGAGGTAATTACAGAGCAGCCGCCCACCACAGGGGCTGGACTGACATGTCTTTTTTTAAAGAGGCGCAGGGGCTCGGGAGCACAGGGTTGGCACTAACATGAGCGAATTGAACGCCCAGTTTGGTTATCGGTATGTCAAAAGCACCTGACAAGTTATGGACAGGTGTGTCTGCCCATTCCTGCTCATCAAACTCTGTTCTTCACTTCTGAAATAGCCTCATAAAAGCCCAAGGCATTTTTTAAACTTGCTTGTGTTTTGAGAGCAGCAATTGTCTTTAATTGGTTCTCAGAGAGTGACTTCACAACTCTAAGTGTGTTGGAGTGTGAAAGGGAGAAGAGAGAGGTGGGGAGTGGCTGGGTGAGACACAGGTGATTACTCCTTTTTTTAAAACGCGGCGCCTTCACACCGGGAAAATGACACCTGACAGGTGATCTTTGTGAGGGTGAGACTCCACTGTATTTATGAGATGAGAGAGATAGGGACCAAAAGGACAGATCGCAGGAGAGAAGAATAGACAGACAAGGAATGAGAAAGGAGGAGAGAGAGAGAGAGAGGGATGGGGTGAGAGAGAGAGGGATGGGAGAGAGACAGATTGAGGGAGTTTCTTTGCACACCTGCAGGTGAGGGGAACCTTACATCTACATGTATCTGCTAGAGAGGAGGACGAGTGGCTGCTCTAAATGAAGACTAGTGCAAACATGTGTGAACACACACACACACACGCACACACATGCACACACACACACAAACAGACACACACACACACACACACACGGACACACACACACACACACACACGTGCACACACACACGCACACACATGCACACACACACACAAACAGACACACACACACACACACACACACCCCCATGACAATCACACACACACAAACCAATACGTGTGCACACACACACACACACACACACACACACACACACACACACACACACCCATGACAATCACACACACACAAACCAATACGTGTGCACACACACGCACACACATGCACACACACACACAAACCAATACGTGTGCACACACACATAAAGCCATGTGCTGATAGGCTTGGGGTGCAGTGGGCAGTTAGGGCCACTGGACAGGCCTGTCAGGTGCGATTTAGAGCCTTTCTCTGTAATGGCAGCAGTAATTAAACGCATCTGGCTCCTTGATCTAGGCTGACACATTCTGGATGGGGTGGGAAATTCAATATCGTTATTCCATCCTTTTCACACACACACACACAAAGACACACACACACACACACAGACACACACACACCTACACACACTCACACACACTCACACCCACACACATTCACGTGTAAATCACACTTTTAGTGGGATCTCAGGTAGTGCCAGTTTCAGCAGAATGCAAATATACCTCTAACTATCACTTACAGTCCCCTGAATCTGGAGAGAACTAAAATACAGATTTTACACACCCAAACGTTCTCTCTCTCTCTCTCTCTCTCTCTCTCTCTCTCCCTCTCTCTCTATCACACTCACACACACAAGGGCGTCGTAGTGGGGGGACAAGTGGGAATAAATTACCCGGGCCCCAAGTGGGGGAGGGCCCCTAAGGAGTTGAATTTTATTTAATAAATAATTTCCTTAATTTAAAGATCTTAATAAATGTTGTTAACTAATATAGATGCAAATATTTCGGGTAAATGCATCAGTTGATTGATGTATTAAATTGTGTCCAAGCCAACATTGTTTGACGGCAGGCACCCTCTCCCTTGCACGAAATGGTTCAGTCCGCCTTCCCCTGCTAGGCGCATTTTTGAAGTAACGTTCATTCTGCCGAAGCGGCAATGCAGACTTTCACGGTGTGAAGATGTCTAAGTCTAAGAAAGCTAAATCCGGTTCCCAGAAAAGAAAAGAGAGGCAAGAAAGGGAGAAAAAAAGAAATGAGGGAAAACAAGTGTTAACAGCCTTCTTTCCCAAGAAAGGTGAGCCCAATGTGAAAGCAATAGTCTACAAATGAAATGAACTCCTGAAGGTTACAAAACACTTCAATACCACCGCGAATCCGCGATTATCAGTGCTAAAACAGCATTAACACAAAATTAGAAATAACATGATGCCTGATTTATAGCCTACCACAACATTTCAATAGCCTACTAATTCGAAAATTATTATGAGCTAATAGCTTAACTTAGTAGGCTCAATGTTATATAGGTTCATGAGGAAAGGCTGTCAAATTAGTAGCAAAGCTAACTGGTGAAACGCATCACACTCAGTTAGCTATAGATAGCTGTTCTCTCAGCCAAAAGTGTTCAATTTGTATTCACCCCTTGCAAGTGAAGTCACGTTTTGTTCGCGCCACAGCAAAATAGCCTAGTGGACGACAAGAACACGAATCAAATCAATGGGTTGTAATGGGACATATCGCACAGCTAGGAGATTATAGTGAGATTTAACCGTAGTAATGCCCTTCCACGACTGTTGGCTTATTGTTTGGAATACAACAACATCCCATGTTCTTGCATAGATATATTTTGGTTTGTTTTCTTTGTGTTTCGGGAGTTGCATGCAATTGCATGCTTATCTCCTCAGTGTATGAAGCACAGCAGCGGTTGCTATAGCAACCATAGACTCTGAACAGGACGGCAGATAGCACTTAGGCAAAGTCTTTGGCAAGATCTGAATGTAAACAGATAATACCGTTCAAGTTTTTTTTTAATTTCCTATTTCTTTCAATTCTTTAACTTAAGACATGTAAGAAGTAAGTTTATTCGCTGGGCAACGTACAAACTGACGAGTTACATTAGCCCTAGCACTATGAGCTACGATAAATGTTAGCTAGAATAGCTAGCTTCTAAGTGTGGCAGCTAGTTATTATTTCATGTTCTGATATGACATTCTTAACGTTTTGACTATGTTACAACTGATAAAAGCAAGACAAATAAAGTAACCAAATCACTTTGCAATATTTTAGTCTAGAAATACTTATGGGTGTTAATTTACCATAATGTTAATTACAGTAGCCTAACGTAACGTTATCTCCCCTTGCTGTTACCACCAGTTTTAATAACTTTACATTTGCGATCATGACCCATTTCATCTAACAACACCACTGGCATCTTCTTTGACTATATCAGACCCCAAACAGCAATACATTGAACTACAAAGATGTTATAGTAATGGTGTTCAGTTCATCATAATCTTTATGACATAATGTAATTTGCCGTCCATCTCCCATCTTTTTGCCATCCAGCATTGAGCCATCACGTGACTTAAGTCACTTGTCTGCAAGGGGTGAATAGATAGCTGTTCTCTCAGCCAAAAGTGTTTTCATTCATTTCATGTTCTAGCTTTTAAACATTCTTCAAATAAAACAGAAATTCAGTGAAGTCTTGGGTAATAAGATTATTTTCTGTTATACAGTACATATAAGAGTTATTAGATTAATTCAATGTGTGATTAGATACTAGTTAGTTGTGAACCTCATGCTTCATGCTTACAGCCGGTGGTTGGTTAGTTGGTTGGTTGGGGGGGGGGCATGGCCACCACTTGTGCATAGGGCCCAGAATTTGGTGCTACGCCCCTGCACACACACACACACACACTAGTGTTAATTTTGTCACCTATTTTTAATTTAGTCTTAGTCTTAGTCTTGTGATGAAATGTCCTTTTTAGTCTTTGTCATATTTAGTCATTCAAATATCATTTTTGTTAGTCAAGTTTTAGTCGACTAAAAGTCTCGTCATTTTAGTCTAGTTTTAGTCAAAAGAAAACTAAAGGTATCTTAGTCTTAGTCAGTTTTAGTCAACACATTTTAGTCTTTTTTAAACAAATTATTTCTGATTACCATTTGAGTCAAATAGTGTTTCACACATCTCAATTTTCCAACAATATTGTGTGTCCACAGGGCTACTCGTCTGTTATAATTACTCATTCTGATTTTTTGTCAGTCAGTATGTTTACATGCACAGGTAAGTCGAGCTACAGTTATAGCTCGGCTGGGATTTGACCATAGACAGTAAAAGATTTGACTAGACCACTGTCATATTCGTAGACCAGTGTTTCTCAAAGTGTGGTCCGGGAATCACTGGTGGTCTGCAAGCTATCCCAAGTGGTCCGCGAGCAGACGTGGTAAAATATAATATAGATGAGTTGTTTACAATATTGAACCAACTTGTATGTAAAAACAGTTCTGCAACACTGTCTATGTAAGATATGCCAGTTTAAATCATACAGTATGAATCCACACAATAAGCAAAGTGCAAAGACAATAAGCAAGGTGGTTCAGTGAGTAGGTGTAGACTAATTATAGGCTACTGTTGAAGTAGGTCTAATCTTTTTTTTTTTTTTTAGCTAGGGTTAGTTAAGTGGTCCTGAAACTGAAAAAGTTTGAGAAACACTGACGTAGACCAAAGTATTAATGTTTTACTCCGCCTCGCTAGATGGCGATATGCGCCCAAACACAACACATTCCCCAAACAGACTCTCCATCTTAGCCATAGCTAACTTGCTAGCGAACTTTCCATATTAGCTTACTTGCTAGAAAACTTTGCATCATCAGTCTAACTAGTTAAATAGTTGACATTACATGATGAACATTTTCGTATGGACATTCTGGTGGATGTTAATTTGTATGAGAGAAGCTTCAACTTCTGGGTATGTAGCATTGTGGCATAAAGCTTAGGTAGTTAGTTTGCTAACTCTGGCAGAAATCTCCAGTGTTCTTGTTCCATGTAGTTTCGTGTTGCAGCCACAGGGTTGCAGCAACAGCACGTAGACTAGCCTAGAGGAAAGCTGTTGCGTATGAACTCATTCGGAATATTTTGAAAACGTAACAGCTAGATATTCTGTCTTCTCATTTTGTAGACGAAAATGAAGAGAGATTTTATCTTAGTTTTTATTTCATGCAAAACATTTTAGTCTCGTCTTTTTTCGTCAACAATAATGCATCTTAAGGTAGTCTTAGTCAGTGTTTCAGGACAATACTGCCGTCTCGTCATCGTCTCGTCTTAGTCATGAAAAAAAAAAGTCGTTGACGAACATATTTCCTCTCGTCTCGTCTGACGAAATTAACACTAACACACACACACACACAGACATGGGGCTCTTGTGTGGTGGGGCAGCCTTCCTTGGGGAGAAGCGGAGCGCACACGCACCTAACTGCCCTGTCAGAGGTAGAAATGAAGCTGCCTAGTAGACCGCCAATCCAGTCAGTCAAACCAGCCCTCAACATCTAAACAGACAATCTCAGAGAGCACCAGGCAGCCAACAGTATCCGTCTTCCCATCCGGGCTGTGCCATCTGCCCGGCCGTTGTGCTGAGTCATCGTCCAGTCGGACTGTTAATGGCTCTCTCGCTTAATGAATCCTCTGGCTCAGCTGGGGCTCACACCACCAGCCCAGGCTCGCGGGGTGAGAACAGAAAAAAAAAAAAAACCGATTGCTTCACCGGCGAGGGCACCGGAGCGGCCATCTCATCACGGTCGTAATCGTGCCTGGCGGAGTGATTGCCTCGGCGTCCCTAATGCATCACGACGGGAAGAGGAATTTCCGCGTCTCCCACCCTTCCCATAATGAGCGGCTCCCGGTGCCGACGACGTGTGGCGTGGGGACGAGCCTCCCCCGGCCCCCCGTTTCTCCTACTTGCTCATTAGTATGATGCCCCACTGATGCCCAGGCGCTCCAGACCTGACGGTACTGCAGTAGGCATGGGCGGCATCACAGCTCCCCTTTAGATTTCCCCTGCCACCAGCTGGCTCTTGATTGTTTTTTACTGAGCTGTGGTCACTACCACACGTTGGGCTTTAAATAAAGCCACTTCCACCTGCCTCCCTTTCCAAAAGAAATAGGTGACTCCTGAGTTGTAATAACGTTTTTATAGGCAATTGCAGAGAACAGATGTGTGGGGGAAAAATGGGCATGTTCAGGCCCACTAAGTCCAGTGGGTTCTCTGTGGGTGTGCCAGCCAGCGGAGTGGCGTGCCTCCCCACAGCAGGTGGGGCCAGTGCACTTAATGTGGGATTTCCAGCACTTTATGTCCTCATTGTGCTCACAGGCAGAGAGGTGTTGGGCAACAGTTGCATCATTGGCCTCTTTATTGTGCCCAGCAAACGAGCCAACAGGAGAGGACAGAGTGATGGGCCGCACTTCCTGTCTATGTGTGTGTGTGTGTGTGTGTCTATGTCTTTGTCTGTGTGTCTGAATGTGCGTGTGCATGTGTCTGTGTCTGTGTGTGTGTGTGTGTGTGTGTGTGTGTGTGTGCGTGTGTGTGTGTGTGTGTGTGTGTGTGTGTGTGTGTGTGTTGTGAACCTGTTGAGGGTCACAGATGTGTTTCACTCTTGAGAACATCTGGAGAGTTGTCTCCTCTGTCTCAGTCGTGTGAGCTTGTGAAGGCCCGCGCCAGCTCAGCACTCCACTCCACTCTGCGCTACGCTAGCAGCTCTCCGCTGCCTCTCACTCCGCCAGTGACAAACGTCAACAGCCCTCTGCAACAGCACCGGAATACACCGTCATTTATCCCAACCCTTCAGACAGAACTACCGAGGGGGGGGGGGGGGAATGGTGGCAAAGAAGAAAGGCAAAAAGCTGGTAAAGAGGCAAAGAGAGAGAGAGAGAGAGAGAGAGGCAGAGAGAGAGAGGGAGGCAGAGAGAGAGGGCGAGGGAGGGAGAGAGTGTCGGCAGAGTGGAGGCTGGGAGATGAGATGGAGAGAGAAGAGAGAGGCAGAGAGGGAGAGATGGAGAGAGAAGAGAGAGGCAGGGAGGGAGAGATGGAGAGAAGAGAGAGAAGAGAAGAGAGAGGCAGGGAGTTGAAAGGCTGCGCTGAGTTTGTGCCAGGCCTCACAGGTGGCGCTTTGTCAGGCTTGTGTCAGGATGCCTGCTGCTGGTGCCTGGCAAACACGAGGGACAGAGAGAGGAGGGAGGGAGAGAGAGATGAAGAGAATGAGTGCAGAGCGTGGGGAAAAGGGGTGGAGTCAGCCCTGGGGAGACACACACTTTGAAATCAGGGCAGGAGGTATAGAGAGAATGGTGCTAGAGAGAGAGTGTGTATGTGTGTGTGTGTGTGTGTGTGTGTGAGAGAGAGAGAGAGAGAGTGTGTGTGTGAGAGAGAGAGAGAGAGAGAGAGAGAGAGAGAGAGAGAGAGGATGTAGAGATGTAGGCTTGTTCCTTTGAGCTGAAGCAAACCAAGGCCAGTGAAGGAGTGTAAATGCAGGTGTGGATGAGAAGGACATTTAGAAAGATGTTACTCCTCTGAAATTAAAACATAAATCACCAGCCTGCACTGTGTAAAACTGTTAAAAGGATCTGAGGCATGCGGCAGTCTCTCCACAGATTTTCCTCTCCCTTGGCCCAAAGCTGGAGTGATATAATTCAGCCAGGTGGCTAATCACACATCATTTCTTATCTGTATCTTATGAGTATTACAATAATATTACTGCAGTATTATAGAGAATCATGGCTAAAAACAAGAGATGTTTACCGTTTTGCCAATAACAAAGCCACTGAAGTTCTTTTGTAAATTGGAACCTTTTGCAGCTTTTGATTTTGCTCTCTTTGTAAAATTATTGGTCCTCAGGTTACTATGGTGCTCCAGAATCCTAATTTAGCTCCACTGGGCCACCACTACTAATGACCCTTTTGTACATTGTGCTGTTCAACAATCACACTGAATTGCCTTATTTGAATTGAGAAATAAATCAGCCAATTTGGTTATGTTTGAACTAGCTGACTTATTCCTCTGTTTTGTAAGCCACAATGTCATATATTGATTCATGCTGGAGAGTAGTGGCAAACACAATATAAATTGTGTGTTTATGTGTGTGTATGTTTGTACGTAGTATTTATTCTCCTCTTAGGCTACTTTTTCTTCCCAACAGCCTTCAAGTTAGTACCACAAGTCACTCCCAGTCCCAGTATAACACATAAATGTCATCCTCAAAAAAACACTCTCTCTCTCTCTCTCTCTCTCTCTCTCTCTCTCTAGCTCTCTCTCTCTCTCACACACACATACACACACACAGTTACATTCTCGCTCTCTTTCCTGATGTGGCCCTAGGGAGTGTATTGAGTGTAGCAGCATCTGTATCAACACTCAGCCCCCCTGCCCCAGAGTCCTGCCAGAGAGTTCTGCTGGTGGGGCAGTGCTACAGCCTCAGTATGGATTGACACACTGTAACAAACCAGCATGTGCATTGTGCATAGAAATATGTGGATAGGTTCAGATTTGAAATCTTCAGAGAGCTTTGCTTTTCTTAATATAGACTGCACAATGTAACATATTTATGGCTAACCAAATGAATGTGTAATTGGCAGTACACATGATGGTGCACATAAATCAGCTTACAGTATCTAGTCTCTTGGAACTGATTGAATGACCTTTGCAGTGTAACTTCTACCTGTAGCAGGAACACACTGCCATTCTAGTCACTGTGTTGTCAACATAGCATCCATATCGTAAATGTATCTGCATTTGAAGAGTTTGGTTCCAAAACGCAATAAGCACACTGTGTCGATGCTTTCAGAACCATGGGATCTGATACTTTCCTGCTTCCAGAACCATGGGATCTGATACTTTCCTGCTTTTACTACCTTGGAGAATGATGACAGTGGCGTGGCACAGAATAGATTGTTGATGAAAAGTTTTGAGCTTGAAACCTGAAAAACAAAACTGGAACTGTATACTCCTTAGGACAACTGTTTCTTTCATGTTCAGTGCTCAATTTCCAATAGCCAAGGCACCAGGTGATGGGTGGATTCCCCCTAAAGCCCGTTGTCCTAATAAAATAACAACACTACAGTACCTACCTCCCTCCCTCCCTCCCTCCCTCGCTCCCTCCCTCCCTCACCCGGCCGTCTCTGTGTACAAAATAAATGATGCTGAGGGAGAAAAAAAGGATGTGTTAACCAGAGTAAATATTTACGCCTTCCGCCATGGCCTTCTGTTTCTCTAGCCTTCACTCTTTTAATCAATTCTCTCTCTCTCTCTCTTATTCTCTCCCTCTCTCTTTCCCAGGAGGAATGTCGTAATTATATGAAGGTGCTTCTGAGCCAGTATGGAGGACTGTTTGTATGCGGGACCAATGCCTTCAACCCGCTGTGTGCCAACTACACTGTGAGTATAGAGGAGAGCCTGAACGATGGCTTATTATCACACATTGGCATAGCTGCCCTGAGACACAACCACACTGGCACTATGGCACTGGTTTGGAGGTGTAAGGGACGCAGTGATTCAAATGACAATGATCAGCATTGAAATGGGTCATTGCACCAGAGCTCATCAAATGCCTTTTGGTATGTTGACAATTGTCTTTGCAATTGCACATGTTAGCACATCAGTTCATCATCACAACGCGTTAGCACTTCATCTCCCATGCCAAATTCAGTACATTACACATAACACAAAAAAATCGACCCTTTCTGCCATAACTGGAAAAAATGCTCCCCAGAGCAGCAGAGACAACTGTGTTACTCATAACTCAATGACCTAAAAATGCAAACAGCAGGGCGCATTACTAAAGCAATAGTTTATAGTCTGTGTATCCTCTATTTTTACATGGATGAATGATTTATATAAAATGAATAACAAAATGTTGTAGTGCATATGTAATGCAATGCAATATATGCTGAAATAAATTAGAAATGTTGCATTGTGTTCCATTTCGGTGATATACAATTTTTCTGTAACTATAGACACTGTCATAAAACACACAGGTGCTATTCCTTTGCAGTGCAGTAACATACCATGTGTGTCAGCCTACTTTAGAGCACTGGTGTGTCGGGCCTAATGCTGAGCTGTGAAGCCACAGACTTACTAGGGCAACATTCCCACAGGCCAAGCATCTCAGGGGCTCTTGCATATTGAATGCCTCAACACAATCTTCTACTGATATGTCAAGGCATCCAACTACTATTACTTCAAGGAATGAATTTGTCTTTTGAGTCTGTGTCGCATGGTAGATCCCACAGTTGGTAAAAGTGGTTGCACTCTGAAGTCAGTCTCTCACTGACATCATCATGATTTATAATGAATTATAACTATCAAGCTAATCTTTTTAAAGAAAACTGTTCTTCCTTCATCCTTTTGATGATAGCCAGCCAAAGTGGCCAAATAGCTGGACATGTCCTCATTGTAATCAGTTATGTCTCTTTTCTGCTGTTTAATATTTCTTTATACAGTACTTTTCTGCAGTACTTGAGATTTTGAATAATGCTGTTCAACATTTCTCAACCATGGAAATGTATTGAAGCTGCATTTCATATAGATATGCTGGTGGTGAAGGCTGATTGAGAAAGAAATAAATGAAGTCTGAAACTTGTGGCCATTTAATGCATTTTAAATGAAAGCGCTGAAAACGTATCTTCAATTTATTTAATGTAGTCTGCTCATGTAGTCTGTTCAACACTGTGCCACTGTTGCTGTTAGTGTGAAATAGTGTAAAAAAATGACACCTTCAAAAATTATTTCAAACATACCAAGATGCATGTAAAATAGCTGTTAAAATGGCACATGATTGGAGTTATAGTACAGAATATTTCAAGCATTAGCTCCATATAGTTTAGCATAAAATGCTCCAACTGCCACTAGTCTGGAGCATGTCTGGTTATAAATACCCGTGTTGATTGTCACAGTCACCTATGACATTTCTGTTCCCCATTAATACCTGCAGGTTCATAAGCAGCGTGAGTCAGAGAGAGGTAGTCACTGCTGGCCCCTGTTATTTCATGATTCATTACGCCTTGTCCATATTGTACAAGTATGGCTTCAGCATGTTTTCATGACATGCCATGCAAATCAACAAGAAGCCATACATACTTGTCACACCTGATTATTTTGCCCATCTGGCAGAATAGCTGCTAGATAATGAGACGGGGGGGGGGGTAGTCATCATGAATATGCTCTCCAGAGAGGCCCTTCCAGTGCGTTTAGCAGCACTCTACACGCTGGATGCTGTCTGTCGAGGCAGCCTTTGATTGCCTTTACCTGAGCTGCTTTTAAGTGCCTTTCCAGAGAGAGTTGATTCATCTTGTCTTCAAAGGGCCGCTGATTACAAATGACTCCGGTGTACTTGAGTGGGAGAGTAGTTTGAGTTAAGTATGAGTTGTATAATATTACAGTAGTTTTGTATTGTTGTTGAACACACGTGGAGGTGCCACATCTTTCAGGGTGACTTCAAACTTTACTTGACATATAAAAAGAGGAATATACTATACATACATTATATAGTCTTTTCAAAGCTTTGGGAAAGCCATAATGGCCATACGAGTAGGCCTATCATGCTGCTAAAAACACAAGGACTAGTAGCGACTGCTTTAATGCCATGGCTTCATATTTCATATTTCATGTATCCAAGTTTAGTATTATGTCATCATCAATAGTATGGGTCCATCCACTAGGGGAGGTCCATCCATTTCATAGCAATGCTGAGTCCAACAGCGTTCTGTGGATGCCTACTGTGGCTTTATTAGGACTTATCTGAAGGATGCACAAACGGGTGTCTGTATTCACAAACCAACAACCAGGGGAGTACAAGATGCCACCGATGCCGAGAGGCCAACATGAAACATTTTCAACTAATGTCTGTGTCTATGTTTGTTTATGTGTGTGTATATGTGTGTTTGAATTATCTGACATGGTTATACTGTATGTGTTTGCCATCTCCTCTGTGTGTGTGTGTGTGTGTGTGTGTGTGTGTGTGTGTGCGTGCGCCAGAGGGACACGCTGGAGCTGGTGGGAGAGCCCATTAGTGGGATGGCACGCTGCCCGTATGACCCCAAACATGCCAACGTGGCTCTGTTCGCAGGTAAACAACACACACTCCACCCCCACATAACACAACACAACACAACACAGCCCTGTCTTCACTCATGCCTCAGAGGTAAACAACACACACTCCACCCCCACACAACACAACACAACACAACACAGCCCTGTCACATGCCTCAGAGAGATCACATCACACTGGTGTGATGGCCGTACCTGAGAAAGCACAGCAAAATATACATAAGGATCTATGATCTAAATATGCCTAAACCTATGCCATCAGCTTATTTGTTTATTTTTTTTCTGCATTGATTTCTGCACATTTCTGTTTGCAGTAATTGCATGTCATGTAAACCTTTGAAGTGACAAACAGTGTTTAAAGGGTTTGTTTTGTTTCGCTGATGTTGAAAAGGAATCCCTTAATCTCTGAAATAGTGTCATGACATCAAAACAGCGAAACAGTTCTCTACAGTTCACACTGAAGTCACAGTGTGAAGTTCTTTAAAAAAGTGAACTTAGTACTGAGAAGTGTCAAAAATCTAATAGGGAAAAACAAATGTGTTAATGCATGTTTCTCTCTCTCTCTCTCTCTCTCTCTCTCTCTCTCTCTCTCTCTTTGTCTCTCTGTCTCTCTCTCGGTCATTCCCCTTAGAGGGGAACCTCTTCACTGGCACAGTGACAGATTTTTTGGCCATCGATGCGGTGATCTACCGCAGTCTGGGGGACAGCCCGGCCCTGCGCACCGTCAAGCACGACTCCAAGTGGTTCAGAGGTGCGCACCACTTCTGCGTGCTCAGGGCTGAGCCATGCACAGTGTGGATTTGTGTCATTTATTAATGAACATCTCTATTGTTGTTTTTTGTTGTTGACTGAGGTGTGTTGAGTTCGACACGAGGAATGATCTGAAACCTTAACCTGAGAGCCTTAAAGATGTTATTACACCCATGGGATTCAATGTCAGCTAATAACTGTAATCTAAGACTGTCCTCTGTAGAGGTAGCTATGGTGGTGGTGGGTTGGAGGTTTCCTGAGGTCTTCTTCTCTAGTCTGAGACTTGTGCTGGGTTCATTGCTTTTCAGGGGAGCCAAAGCTAGGTCAGCCTGACTCAATTTAAATGGGCCTGTTACTGTTACAGTTGATCCGTGAAGTGTGCAGTCAGATTTAGCGGTCGTTGCAAAGTGTGCATGCTGTATGTGTGTGTGTGTGTGTGTGTGTGTGTGTGTGTGCATGTGTTTGTGTTTCAGTTTGTGTGTGTGTGTGTGTGTGTTTGCGTGTGAGTCATTGACATTGTATTCATGTGAACAAGAGTGTGTGTAGTTGTCTCTGTAATTGTTTGGCTGCAGCACAGTGGTTTAGCAGCATTCCTTAGAGGGTCCTGGCTGCTGTCTGTCTTGAGCTGGCTGAGTCGGTTCTGGATTGTGTACATGAATGAGTACACGTTCTGCAGAATTTCACTGCCAATCATTTGTCCATCTGCTGTGTATGGTGTATGTAGGCATATCTGTCCTGTGTGTGTGTGTGTGTGTGTGTGTGTGTGTGTGTGTGTGTGTGTGTGTGTGTGTGTGTAATATCTGAGTATTGTACTGTATAGGTGTATGTATACTGTACTTGGCATGTCATGAAGCATATATGCTCTTTTTCATCTTGCAGAGCCCTATTTTGTGAGTGCAGTAGAGTGGGGTCCCCACATCTACTTCTTCTTCAGGGAAATGGCCATGGAGTTTAACTACCTGGAGAAGGTGAGAGCCACACTCTCACACTCACACACTCACACACTCTCTCCGTGGAATTACTGCTCGAGTGCAAAATATGTGATGCAGCTGCTTCTAAAAACTCCATTTGTATCCCTTTTGTGTGAGTGTGTGTGTGTGTGTGTGTGTGTGTGTGTGTGTGTTTGTGCAACGTGTGGCTGTGCACATCTGCGTGCAGGTGATGGTGTCGCGGGTGGCTCGTGTGTGTAAGGGGGACCTGGGTGGCTCCCAGCGCGTGCTGGAGAAACAGTGGACGTCTTTCCTCAAGGCGCGGCTCAACTGCTCCATCCCTGGGGACTCACACTTCTACTTCAACCTGCTGCAGGCCACCAGCCCCATCCTAAACCTGAACGGACGCGACGTCATCCTGGGGGTCTTTTCCACCCCCGCCAACAGGTGAGACACACAGAGAGAGAGAGAGAGAGAGAGAGAGAGAGAGAGAGAGAGAGAGACAGAGAAATGCCCAAACTCTCTCACAGGCAACTCATACAGACAAATATGTAAGTGAGCAAGATGAGAGATAGCTGTAATTACAGTTTGGTTGAAAATGTGTGTGTGTGTGTGTGTGTGTGTGTATGTGTGTGTGTTAATACCTTTGAAGGGCACCTGAGTCAGAGATACTGAGCTCTATTTTACAGTAGCAGACTTGTGTAGCAAAGTTTTCTTAATGTTCTGTAAAACTGTGTGTGTGTGTGTGTGTGTGTGTGTGTGTGTGTGTGTGTGTGTGTGTGTGTGTACGCGGCAGAGTGGTCAGGTGGCAGGTGCAGGGTGTGAAATGCAGTGTGTTGGTGTGTTGCACCATGCAAACAATGCAGATAAGACCTTAATGTGTTTGCAATAAGTTGCTGATGCAAATGAAACTGGGAAATTTATGTCAGGAGAGGGCAGCCCCTGTAAATGCCAGCAATAATAATATCCCTCACAATAAGTGGGAGAGCAAAAGAGAGAGAGGAGGGTGTGTGTGTGTGTGTGTGTGTGTGTGTGTGTGTGTGTGTGTGTGTGTGTGTGTGTGTGTGTGTGTGTGTGTGTGTGTGTGTGTGTGTAAGAGAAAGAGAGGGAGGAGGAGAGAGAGTAAGAGAGAGAGTGTGTGAGTAAGAAAGCGTATATGACAGTGAAAACCACTGACAGGGTATCACTCAAGGACAGTGCAGAACTCCTCTGGATCTGCCAGATTTATGCCCATTTAATCATCTCGAGTCTATCATTGTGTCTGCACCCAAGGGTAATATTAAGTGAAGGAGAGGCTACGATGTCGCCACAAAATGGAGTCCACCACCATCGGGAGCCATAAGACAGATCAGTGTCCTACTGTAGAGCTGTCAGGAAACCTGCAGCCATCTTGTGCCTGTGTAAGATTAATGTTTCAAATAAGAATACACTACAGTCTAGGTGCATTACAACTTCCCCAGAAAACCCAGAGGAGTCGTTGTTCTGGGCTTAGAACAGAATAAAGCCTACTGTTAGACAAATGCTCCACAGTAGCAGTGGAGCAGCCACCTTTTAGCAGGACCTTAAGAGATAGCTGGGAGGCGCTGAACAGTAGGCAGAGAATGGCTGGATTATTACAGAAAGCCCTCGGGAAGATAAATGTTTTGTACTGAGAGGAGTCCGACGTCTGTTTATTCGAAAAGAGGCATAAGCGTGTGGGCTAATAATAAATGGAATCAGCTTAAGTGGATAGTGGAGTCCGGGCTGCCTCACTCGCTCATACTCTCTCCATGAATACATAGAATCCATACAGCAGTCCACACTCCTCTTTCTCAGTATCCATCTCAATGAGTCTGTCAATACGGCAGGGAGAGATAGAATGAGCGAGAAAGATAGACCCGAATATGTATCAGATCATGTTTTATGCATTTAATGTACCTTAGTGAAATATATATTTTAAGTATTATTGATGTCTTACGTGCGATTGGCCTCCTGCTTTTGGTTTTTAATGTAGATTAGCTCAGTTCACCACTTTTTTGTTTTCTGCTCAGTTCTCTCTCTCTCTCTCTCTCTCTCTCTCTCTCTCTGTTCTCTCTCTCTCTGTTCTCTCTCTCTCTCTCTCTCTCTCTGTTTTTCACTCTCACTTTACCCGCTCCAGAAAACTCTCTTTGACTCCCCCCTCGTTTGAGTCTGTTTTTGGCTGTGGCACCTTGTGCCCATTGGAGCGTGGCACTACGTGGGCGCCATGCCAACTGGTAATTAATGTGAGTGGCTGCAGGTGATCAGGGGCGAGCGTGCCAGACGGACCCAGCGGATAGAGGGATGACGAAAGGGAAGAAAGGGGAGAGGAAGGGGAGGGGAGCAGAAACGACAACAACAGACTCCAAAATTATGCCCCTTGCCCTCAATGAGCCGGGGAGTTATCAATAACGCGAATGAATAGAGAGCATGCAGCGTGCTGTCTCTTGTCTTGCCATGCATCCCTGTCATGTCATTTGAAGGCCGGTGATTTATAACCAGTCATTGTTCTCCTTTTATGTTCTACATTGTGCTCAGTGCAGCTGCACTCCGTAAACCAGGTGTGCAAACACTTGTCTGCAAACAACTGTTTTTCCAGCTTTCCCCAATAACTCACTCTGATCTGCCACATGAGTTAAGAAATGGGCCGACAGACGTAATTATGACAAATCTGAGGAATCACGAGTATTGTTTCAAATGGGCTTACCAGGAGCCTGCATATTAGAAGATTCTCTCCAGAGAGACATTTCAATTAAGCAAGCAGAAATCTGTAAACACCACTGAGAGAGGGACAGAAAGAGAGCATCTGAGAGAGAGCTAGAGGGGAGAGAGAGGGAGGGAGGGAGGGATGGAGGGAAAGAGAGAGGGAGAGAGGAGGAAAGAGAGAGAGCTTTAGCGTGTAATCCCCCAAATCCCTCTCACCCACCCATTCTTCGCCATTAAAAACCTGTCATTGCCTGCTCTGAATGCGCCCGCTGTGGTCTGGCAGTCCAATCTGTGTGTGCAGCTCGGAGAGCCTGGAGGCCCTGGCTGTCCTCCAGATCACACCACATACTCGCCACCAGGCCCGTGGCTACATACTGCCCCTGCCACCGAACAGAGCCAGGCCGTCTCGGGGGTGGCACACCTGGGGGGAGGCCGGGTAATGAGGCCTCTGGTGCTGAGACGCTCGGCTACCCAAGGAGCCCAAGAGCATCTGGTCAGCGGAATCAGGGGCTGGTAGAACTGGGCCAGAGCTAAGTCCCTCTAGACGAGGGATTTCAGCATTGGTCTCCTTGTGACCCATTTATGCAAGTTAAATGGACTTTGTGTGTGTGCTGTGGTGGGTGATGCAGACCGCTGGAGCTGTTAGGTCTGTGTTGGTGGAGCAGGGTGGACGTGCTGTGAGAGGGAACAAGATCTGGCATGACAGCCTGTGGATAGCGAAGGCAGGAGGGTGCAGCCGGACAAGGAGTCCGGTGACAGGCGCCCACAGCGGCCCTCTGCTCTATCTCCTCCGCCGCCTCTCCAGCTGAAGGACCACTCGCCTCTGAGACCCCAGGATGAGAAGCATCATATCCCCGAGCAGCTGCTCCAGAGAGACAGGGGGAGAGACACATGACCTTTCCCCGCTGTCAGGCAGAGGGGATTGGGGTTGGCTGTCAGAGACCCTGCCTCTCTGGGGATGCAGGGCAGCACAATAGGCAGGCGTCTGGCTTATCAGAAGAGGCTGGCAGGAGATGTGATGGGTTTTGGTGGAAGGCAATTTCTGGCTGAGATGAGACTGCTAAAGGCTTCTGAGGGACGATTAAATGCCAAAGTGCCATTTTATTAATGCGCTTCTCAGTCAAATGTTTGCGAATTGTTAGCAAATGGCCCACATGTAATTGATGATGAGAATGATTGCAAAATGTGTCAAGAGACATAATTGCTGAATTATTATTCCAGTCAAGACACAGTGCACAGTGGTGCATGAGGTACTTTCTAGTCAGTTGACAATGTTTATAAATTGTTTATTTTCATATTCATCATTTATACATTTTAATTCATAATAATTCAAATAAATTACATACTTTAATAGTTTCAAATCTTTGACTTAGTGACTTTCATGTAAAATGATTTCATATTTCACCTAACACACCTGTGTGTGTGTGTGTGTGTGTGTGTGCGTGCGTGTGTGCGTGTGTGTTTATGTGTGTGTGTGTGTGTGTGTGTGTGTGTGTGTGTGTGTGTGCGCGTGTGTCTGTGTGTGTGTGTGTGCGTGCATGTGTGTGTGTGCGTGCATGTGTGTGTGTGTGTGCAGTGTAGCGTTGCTATTGCTACAGCCCTTGGTTCTGACGGTGGCTGTTTGTTGTCGCGTCCCCCGCAGCATCCCTGGCTCAGCCGTGTGTGCTTTCGACATGCAGCAGCTGGCGCGGGTGTTTGAGGGGAGATTCAAGGAGCAGAAGTCCCCCGAATCCATTTGGACACCTGTCCCTGATGAGCTGGTCCCCAAACCAAGGTACACACAGACTGTTGTTCCCCCAAAGCATGTACCATCAGCCCATACACAGATTGCAGATCTCCACCATCCTGTCAAATTCACTTGTGTTTTTTTGTTATCTTTCGGTATCTGGGAGTTTCCAGTTCTATTTGGTAATTCTTCCCATGCAGAACATGTATTTGTAGTCTTATTAAGTTCCTTAAAAGAGATCATTTAGGCTTGGACAAGGGCAGTTAAACCAAAAGCCTCAGTTTTGGAGTTGTCTCTTTTTAAAATTCAAGCTAATTAACTGACTAATACCTATTTTGTCCAAATATCAATATCTGTTTCTCAAGGAGCCAGACCAGTGGTGTTCAGCTGTCATAGCCATATCCATGAGGTTTACTGTGGGAGATTAGAGGGATGCTGTTTATCCTGTAGTCAAATGGCATTAGCTCAGTAGATTTCATCTGAGGCCCATGGGTGTTGTTGTGTGTGCTCCACAGGCCTGGTGGATGTGCTGTCCAGGGCTCCAGGTTCAGCTCCTCCAACACGTTCCCTGATGAGGTGCTGACCTTCATTAAGACCCACCCCCTCATGGATGAGGCCATCCCCCTGTTAGGCCACAGGCCCTGGATCGTTAAGACCATGGTCAGGTAAGATCTTTTCATCTCTGGCTTTAGACGGGTCTTTAACTGCCTAAACCACAGGATACATCAATAAACATGCAAAAACAATCCCTTCACCAGGCAAACACCAGCAGCCACCATATGAAAAAGAGCCTGTCCTCTCTAATTGGCAGTCACACTGTTTTAAGAGATTTACTAGGCATTGTTAAATTCCTTTTATACATAAAAGCTCAGGCCACTGCTGCAGTCTAATGTAATCCCTTCACTACACACAGCCATAGAATGAAAAAGGACCCTGTCTGAGTCATTGCTAGTCATTGTGTTTATAAAGTTTGACTTGGTGGTATTATATTCCAGCCCATAATTGCACCTCTGTATCAAAGGGGAAACGTCTTTGGTCTTCTGTGATCCCCGCTGCATGTGTGAGCCCTGAGTTGGTCCATCGCTGAGGCTTCTTAATGTTTGTTTGCAGGTATCAGCTCAACACCATGGTGGTCGACACAGAGGCCGGGCCACACAAAAACCGGACTGTGGTGTTCCTCGGCTCCACAAGGGGAACAGTTCTCAAGTTCTTAATAGTTCCTAACAAGGACAGTCCTGGGTCCAACGGCAACATCTTCCTCGAGGAGCTGGAGGGTTATAACCCAGACAGGTGAGGAGTTGCTTAGAGAATCTCCAAAATGGCACTATACTGCATTAAGGAATAGCAAGAGATGTTGCTTTATAGGTCTAAACAGTGTTTTCTCAAGGTCAATGTTCCATGTTATTATTTGTGGTGGTTTGTGGTTGTGAGTGGTATTTGAGAATTACTTTTATATCACATCCAACAAACTCTTGTCTAAATTGTGTTTCATTAAGATGATTGATTTAAAGTGAAACACATTTTATATTTGGGATGAATTTGTTAAGGTCTGGATCCTCGCCTTTCTTATTCCATTACCATGATACTCCAGGACTACTTAATGGGTGTTTGCAAAGCAACAATAAAAAAAAAAACTTTATCCAACTGTTTGACCTTAAAAGGGGCAATATAAAGAATTAATTTTCTGCTGTATTGAGACTGCCGACCTTTGGGAACAATTTGCATCCATTTTCGATGAATTGGAGTCAAAAGCCAAAACACCTTACCCTGCCAATGCTAGCGTGGATGCCAAAGTACCGAGCCAGTTTAAATAAACTACATGGAAAGAGTGTCAGTTATTTTTGGAATGATCTAGATAAATAGTCTTACACCAAAGTTTCAATTGATCTTTAGGTTCAATGAATGTCACTGTCTCTGTGCAAGGAAAGCAATGCATTATTTAGGACCTCCATTTTGTTGCGGTTGCCCCCATACAGAAACACTCACATACTTCTGTGTCCAGACCCATAAGCGAAGATTGATTGCGCATACTAAAACAATCCAAGCAGTCTGTTTGAAAGGGATACTGATGAACAAGGCTGATGAAATCAAAGGGCCCAAGCTGGTAGTCAAAGTGAAAAAGAAAACGGACAAACCGCAGTAGCAAGATATGAGGCAGTGTTGTTGGGCCTTGCGGCTCACATCAAAGAGCTTTTCGCCTCTCTCTTAAACGGAGATCAAACCTCAGACGGAGGCAGGGCGGTGAACACGCGTGGCAGTGCCCCGTGACTGCCCCACTGAGGTTCACCACACGATCACACGACTCTAAACAGAACTTAATCAGCACTGGCAGGTGTTTGTGCACCACTTTACGTCAGTGACTTTTACACTGGAAAGTTGTGAGCAAAGTGCTGCCTCTGTTAATCAGGACTCGGTGGGCAGCCCCGTCATGCCAGCCAGCAGCCGCACAACAATAGCAAGCCCTCGCTAACAATCACAGTGATTTTGCTTCCTGATTGCGTCAAATGTTTTGCATATGTGTAATTTTAGCATGCGATGTGGGAAGCTTAATGCGTGATGCCTGCCATAATCAAGAATCTCAGCTGAAGTTAATTCAGGGAAAGATCATGTTCTATTCACAGCATAAGTAACATGTTCCTTAAGAAATCAACTGCTTTTCATAGGAAAAGCCACATACTATAGCCTATATCAAACTAGGGTTCTGACTATTCTGAGTTCTGACTATTTGTCTTCCTTCCCAGGGATATTGTTCAGTGTTGTGCAATGCAAGCAATGTCTTTTTTGTCTATTTGTAAAATTTCCTTGTCAATGTTGAATGCTGTGAAAGCTGACAGAAAAATGTTACATTTTCTAAATGCAGGCAGAATTCTGTGGTTGTCCATTATGTGTACTAATCATCATCATGAATCATCTTCTTGCCGTCTTCTCTCTCTCTCTCTCTCTCTCTCTCTCTCTCTCTTTCCCTCTCTCTCTCTCTCTTTCTCTTTCCCTTTCCCTCCCTCTCTCTCTCTCTCTGTCTCTCTCTGTGTCAGGTGTGGGGGGGACTCTGTGCAGGCGCGTCAGCCCCTGTCTCTGACCCTGGACCAGTCCAGCCACACGCTCCTCTTGGCCTTCCAGTCCTGCCTGGTGCGGCTACCTGTGGCCCGCTGCCACCTGCACTCCCGCTGCATGAAGTGAGTCCTCACACTCACACACTGTCTGATACGCACACACGCGCGCACACACACACACACACACACACACACACACACACACACACACGCATGTTTAGCATCTTTTGACCAGCCATTCATATTCCCCTCAGTGGTTTGTGTCCTCCCACGTTTTGGTATAGCTCATTCACATACATGTATTCATATGCATTATGTACGATCATTCACAGATGGCCCTCACATGAGCGCACAAACAGGAAGCACACCATTGTTCAGGACCACACATGTGCAGTGACCCACACACGTTAGCTCGTGTCCAGCTGTTCCATTAGTCAGACTTGAGTAGAGTAATTAAAGTTGTGAAGCTCCACACTGGGCCAGGTCACAGTCTGCACTCTCCTCAGACACCAACCTCTCACTCTGGCCTCCGGTCACTGCACGCACTGTGTGCGTGTGTGTGTGTGTGTGTGTGTGTGTGTGTGTGTGTGTGTCTGTAATTACCCAGCTCACTGAAACTGGATTCGGAAATTGTTGCCTAAATAAATGTGTGTGCATACATGTGTGTGTGTGTGTGTGTGTGTGTGTTTCTCTGTGTGTGTGTGTTTCTGTATGTGTATGTGCCCTGTACAGAAACTGCATCGCCTCTAGGGACCCATATTGCGGCTGGACCCGAGGAAGCACTTGCTCTCTGCTCCGACCAGGAACACGGTGAGGCTCCACACACTCTCTCTCCCACTGGACACATGGGTCAAGGTGTCCATCTCTTAAAACTAGAGCTCTCCAATCTGTGATGCCATGCTAAACTGACTTTGACACAGAAAGACTTGACATAGACTTTACGTTAAGGAATGCATCTAGGGACAAAGCGAATGAATCTCCGCTGTGTGTGTGTGTGAATCTCTGCGGTAGGTTGAGGCAACAAGTGATTAGTAAGATTTTCTTAAAGGCTAATCTTAATAGTGTAAAAAATGTTTCTTTTACTGTCTATGGAGCGGCTAATGAGCAGCTCTGAGAGCAGTTGGGCCAGGAAAAAGAATTATCAGTGCATTATTGCATAATAACCTAACCGGATAGAAAAGTATTTTTCTCCAATGCCTGAAGATTCCAAATTTGTTAAGAATCGTTATTCCACGGCTCTTCCTAATGCTGAAGAATGCTCCATTCACTTGAATGGGCCTTCCCAACGTTCGGTGGTCTGCTAATTCTCAATAACAGACCGTTGCTAAGTATAACAGACCGCTGTTAAGGAAAATGTTTTTTGTGATTCTATTTCACGTCTTTCATATCACTACGCAAGGACTGGAACTTCATTCAAAAGTGAAAGCGGACGGTTGATCAGCTGTGTTCTAAAGAATGTTTGATTCAAGTTCAGCGTGTGCTGTTGCGAACTATTTGTTTCTCAGCAAAAGCCACGATGAAATGGTAACAAATAGGCTATAGCCTAGGCTATGTAGGCTAAAGAGTCATATCGTGACGTATCTGGTGTTACATGTTTAGTGGCCTGTAACAATGTAATAATGTAATCTATATCTGGTGTTGTGTGTGCAGCTTGCCCTTTGAGCAGGATGTGGAGACTGGCAACACCACCTATCTTGGAGACTGCGATGGTGAGACAACCACACACATACACACACACACACACACACACACACACACACACACACATATGATGATGATTACAGCTCCACACTATCCATCCTCTTTCCTCCTGTTTGAGAGGTTTTGATAATAAGATTTATTTCAGTGCTTGAGCATGTGATGTAAAAATAAGGCCTCTGCACAGATACAGCCTCACAAGTGTGATGACACATTCCATAGGCAGAAATGCACACACACACACACACACACACACACACACACACACACACACACACACACACACAGAAACACACACACAGAAATACACACACACAAAGGCATCACTCTGCTCATTCTGAGGTCCAAGTTCTCTCACCTTTCCGCATTGAGAGGAGGGTTCACCATCAGAGCCCATTCAAGCGAGAACATCCACTTTCCCCTGAAAGGGCCTGTCTCCAGCACACAGCCAGACATGAATGGACAGCCCTAAATGTGCACTTTCTCTTTCCCTCCCTCTCTCATGTATTCCCTTTCTCTTCACCTCCCTCTGGCTCTGCCTCTCTGTTTATTTCTCACTTCCAGCCTCCCTGCTCCTCCACTTTACATGTCTTTGAATAAGTGGAAAAGTGGTACTCTTACTTACAGACTTATACACGCACGCACACACGCTCGCCACAGCCACACGTGGTCATTTTACTCTGGACACTTTCACATAAGGGTAAGGGTCCTCATGACCGCATGGGGGCCTGAGAACAATAATGTGCAGAAGTAGTTCATTTTATAGAGGCAGATACACTCTTACACAGATACCTTTGTCACACATCCAGTGACCCACTGCTGAGGCTGGCTGCCTAGCCTTTGAATCAATGGGGTCCTCTTTCTCCCTCTCTCTCTCTCTTTCTCTCACTCTCTCTCTTTCTTTCTCTACCTCTCTCTCTCTGTCAGTGTATTTTTCTCTCTCTCTCTCTCTCTCTCTCTCTCTCTCTCTCTCTCACTGGCTCACACTCCTGCTGTTGGAACCTTTGCCAGGTCTCTCCAGTTCCCAGCACCGTGAGCAGCCCCATCCTTGGCTCAGGGGGTCTTGCCGGCCTGTCAGCCCAGGGATGGTGCCCTTGGGCTGACTGACGGCCGTCCATGGGACACCCACGCTCATGCAGCGTTGCCATAACTACAGACAGTTCAGCCCAGAGGGCGAGATGGAGAGGGCCCAGAATCAGAGGGATGGACAGTTCAGGGGCACAGGCCCAAGGCATTAACCCAGCTTTGTTCCATCAATTATACAGCCACATACAATAGAGAGAGCGGAACGCTGTCATAATTTCTCAATCTCCCATCAAGCGATTAACAGACGATTAGCAAACACCTCAATCAATCTCACTGGGGATGAGTGCAGTGAGTTGATGCCTCATCCGGAAGGCTAAAAGCCTGATTTAATGGGGGCGTTCACATAATTTAGTGTCACGTTTTGTTGCCACACCAGTAGATGTTACACAGCTGATTTTAAACCAGCTGTGTAACATCTACCATAGCATCAACTAAAGTCTGCCGCGGAAATGAGCTTTTCGCCAATGGAACATGTGACGTGATCCGTTCCATCAGCTCCATGTGCAGTCAGCAGCACCAGCTCTCGTGCAGTTTACATCCGTCTCAGTGCCCATCAAAGAGAGTCAGATCGCTGAAGTCTTAACGCTCATAATTCAATTATATTCATCTGCATGCGAAGGCCGCTTTGAGACCGTGGTTGCTCCCTGTCACTCCCATCAGCCCCTGTCATCTCTTAATGGACTAAAACATGTGGCAGTTCAGCATGAGGATCAGAACCAGCTTGACTAGACGAGTGGTTGGGAAGGAGTTGGGGGGAAAAAACAAAGAGCGAATGTACAAAAATAACAAAAGCTTGTTATGCAAAGCCGTGGACACAAAGCTTTGGGTTTTGGCACGGCATGAGAGGGAAGATCTAAGAAGTGACTCTTTTCAGTCATTGTTGTGGTTTCAGATGAGTGGATTGGCAAATCACTTGAGGGGGCTCTGGAACCCTGGAACAGAGAGACTCGCACTCTAGTCCCAGTGCTGCGGCTGTGAAAGCTCTTGAGCGCAGTAGCGCTGACATAAGTCACTACTCATGTTGGGTGCAGATGGGTCCAATTACGCCCTTCTGGAGATCAGCGCTCGTGCAAAGGAGAGTTTCAGCAGCCTGATTTACTATTAGTAATCACAAAAATAAAAAAGCTGGACAACCTCATGTCGGGGTGGAAACAGTGAACAGAGGACTAGCTGCTGCTCCTGCCCTCATGTCCCATTTTCAACTGCTGAGTCTGACACGGGGCCCAGGAGAGTCGCTTGGAAGAATTGGAGAGATGTTTGTTTTCCTTGTCCCCGTTTCTGTAACGATCTGCTGAGTGTCTTTAAAAATTGATAGCTATGGCACAGCAAGGCAGAGGCGCAGTTGAGAGAGAGAGAGAGAGAGAGAGAGAGAGAGAGAGAGAGAGAGAGAGAGAGAGAGAGAGAGAGAGAGATGAGCTCAGGGACGACTACAAATAAAGCATGAAAACTGCAAATGACCTGTCTGGAGAATAATGAGAAGCAGTTCTAGCCCTACTATCACTAAGATCAGTCAGTGGTGAAGTCATGATGAAATTGATTGCATAGAAAAAAAAGGATGGATGGATGGTTGGCTGTATGGATGGATCAACTGGAAAATTCTGCAGTAGTGGAGAGATTAACATTTCCAATAAGCCTTTGCTCACTGCAGAGCACTTCACATATCTATGATGATTCATAATAACCAGAAATAGTAAAGAAAATGAGGTTCATTGCCATCATTAATCTGATTATATGCAAAGCCTCTGTGCTTTTTAGATACTGCAGACTCTAGATGACCTACCTGGATGGAAGTGCAGTAGTGAGAGACTAAATGAATGTTTGGGGTTTTGCAGAGACCACTGAGATGATATCAAACCCAGCGATGGAGTTGATCTGTTCCTCTCCTCAGTGCTGTCTCTCTGGGTGCCCCAGGTCTCCCTGCACCCACAGCACTTCAAAGACCTCTCCTCACTTCAAAGACTTTTTCCACTCCACTTTCTGGGGCTCTTAAAGTCTGCTCTACTCTGACCATGTTTGAACAGAGTGTGTGTGTGCGTTCGTGTGCGTGTGTGTGTGTGTGTCGAAACAAGTACCAAATTCAGTCCTAGTACCATCCTCAGTGTCCTTCTAAAGAAGATTTAAAGCAACACAGTGTAGTTCTTTTACCTTAACATAGCGGCATTCTGATGCTACACTAACTTATAATATGGAGAATAAAGTGTCTGACATAACAAAAGGTGCCCGGAACACTTGATATTACACTATGTAACGTTATTGATAGGGGAAGGATTACAACCATTTCAGTCGTTTTTTGTCTACCTGAGTAGCGTTTAGCGCCAAGGAGCATAGATATCAATTCTTCCACTGTGTTCCTTTTAATCTGATGGATTATAGTGTCACTGGCCAACTTTTATTGCCACATTTTTGTATCCTACTGTTTACAGCAGTAAGAGAGATATTAGGAAGGCATAAGGCTTCAAAGAGCTGAGTGCTGTTTTTTTTTTTTTATTCCTGTGAGAACTCTGGGCTGTTGTGGAGAACTGCGCTGTTGCAGTAAGCGTTCAGCGTGAAAGCTGCCTGCTTTACTGATTCCACATTTCCATTTGTACTCAATATGCTGTATCTGAGCTATTTCTGTCAGCATATTCCTGGTGCGCCATGGTTTATTTGGACTGTCGCCTCTGACCGGAAGTCTTAACCATCATTCCCTTCTATTGTTAGTGGCAACGTGTCATGGGTGCACAGCTCTGATATAACTCTGTACGTGTGATGCAAGAGAGAAGCAATGGAGAGAGTATTATGCTGAACTCAGTCATGGCAGTCACTAGGGACAGGAGACTTGAAGGAGGAGATTGTACCTTTGCTATTCTTAAACTCCAGTGCTTAGTCTTAGTGTAGTTAGAGTGTCCATATGAAAGACTGACAGTCGCAGAGACAGCGGTGTGAAGTGTATCATTTTTATCTTGACTTCTTCAACACGGGTGCTCACAAAAAGATCTTTTTTTTCCCTAGAGGAGCTTCAGGGATGTGTTGTGAGGGAGACAGAGGAGAAGGAGAGAGATGAGGGAGGTCTGCTGTAGTCCTCTCAGAAATGAGATGGAAATGAGCCCGCTGCAGTAAGCCATGGCTTAGAGTGGGCAGCCTCTGCTCTGCAGTGATAGAGGACAGACAACACTAAACACACAGAACACAGGAACCAGATTAATGAGAGGAGTTCCCCCTTCCCACTTCTCTTTTCACACACACACACACACACACACACACACACACATACACACACATACACACACACACACAGGTACGCCATTAAATCCATGTGTTCGTCAGCATATTTCATGTTTGTGTGGGTGTAATCACTGAGTTGTCGGTACAGATGCTAACCATGTCCCACACCCTCCCTGCTCTACTGGTTTTTGCTTCCCCAATATGGCCTCCCTGACAGGCTGTTAGATTACAAATCAATATCACGTTTTTTTTTCAGTCAGCCAATTTCAAGTTGGGGGGGGGGGCAGATCCATATGGACTGACTGCGCTGCTGTAATAACCAAATCCCTGTTGTAAATAAGAGACGCTTAGACAGAGGCCTCTCTCTCTAGCACGCCCTGATAAAGTACATGACACACAGTCTCTGAGAGAGAGAGAGAGAGAGAGAGAGAGAGAGAGAGAGATGGGATGGAAGGAGATGGAAATAATGGAGGTGAAATTGAAGAACATCCCCAGAGTAGCGGAGGGTGAGAGAACACTAGAGGTGTGGGATAGAGTGAGAGAAGACTAGAGGTGTGGGATAGAGTGAGAGAAGATTAGAGGTGTGGGATAGAGTGAGAGAAGACTAGAGGTGTCGGATAGAGTGAGAGAAGACTAGAGGTGTGAGAGAAGACGAGGTGTGAGAGAGTGAGAGAAGACTGGATGTGTGGGATAGAGTGAGAGAAGACTAGAGGTGTGAGAGAGAGTGAGAGAAGACTAGAGGTGTGGGATAGAGTGAGAGAAGACTAGAGGTGTGAGAGAGAGTGAGAGAAGACTAGAGGTGTGGGATAGAGTGAGAGAAGATTAGAGGTGTAAGAGAAGACTAGAGGTGTGAGAGGAGACTAGAGGTGTGAGATAGAACAGTGAGAGAGAGAGAGAGAGTGGGCTGCAAAGACATAAGTACAAGTATATATACTCTTTTGATCCCGTGAAGGAAATTTGGTCTCTGCATTTATCCCAATCCGTGAATTAGTGAAACACACACAGTGTACACACAGTGAGGTGAAGCACACACTAATCCAGAGCAGTGCATCAACAGCGGCGCTCGGGGAGCAGTGAGGGGTTAGGTGCCTTGCTCAGGGGCACTTCAGCCGCGCCTACTGGTCGGGGTTCAAACCGGCAACCCTCCGGTTACAGGTCCGAAGTGCTAACCAGTAGGCCACGGCTGCCCATAAGGAGAGCTGAAAGAAAGAGCCATGCGAGTGAAAGAGAGTTAGACCATGTCATGGATAAAAAGAAAGATGTATATTACAGCAATATAGTGCCAGTATGCTATTGAAGTCTCTTGAGTTGAACTGAAGTGAGAGAGATAAGAGCAAAGCAAAGAGAGCGGGTGACAAATGATGTCGCTGCTCGCACAGTGGGAGTCTAATTGGTAGACGTTAACTTATTTTTGATGGTTGCCAAGGAAATCTCATTAATTTCAAGTCTTTTTATATAAGAGTACACCATGCAGAAAAAAACACAAGCTACCTGCAGAAGTAGGCAACAGAGGGGAGAGTAGATCATAGCCTCTGAAGGGAAAAGGATGTAATGCTCAGAAAGATCAACATTTCTGTGTGCTCCACATTACTTGTTCGCAAAAATCGGCTGGAGGCATTAATAGAAGTTCAAGGATAAGTTTTGTCTAGGTGTTATGCAATCATGTTTTCAGATTCCTTCTGTATTCACAGTGCCCCCCCCCCCCCCCTTTGCCAGTGCCTCCTGTGACTGTAGAGAAACTGTTGAGGAGCAGATTCCTCCTTTTGTTCGTGTTTTGCATCAACACACCCAGCCCTATCACCTGCTCTGTGCTTGTGTTATATATGCGGCAAACCTGATCATCATATGGAGCTGGCAAGGAGACAAACGCACTCTGTTGCCATCTGGTGTCAAAATATGGAACATATTTTTTTATGCTAACGTGACATCACATTACATTTAGCAACAACATTGTTGCTTCACCACTCATTTTCTACACTCTGGAGGTACTCCAGGTGGAAGCAGATTGTTTTTGGAATCCTAATTCCATTTTGTTGGTCTTTCTCTAGTACTGGTACATTTCAATTGTTTTGTCAGTAGCTTGTTGAAAATTCCCCCCAGGGATTTAAGAAGGGATGGCTGGATATTTTGAATCGTTTGCAATCCTATCTCTCTCACTGTCTCTGTCTGTCTCTCTTTTGCGTGCAGGTCTCCTGAGGGAGAGTTTCATGGACGAGCCAGAGAGTCTAGTGACTCTGAACCTGCTGGTGGTGGCCGCAGTGTCAGCCTTCTCCACGGGGGCGGCGCTGTCGGGCCTGGCCGTGTGCTGGATCATGGGCCAGAAGCACCGGCAGCGCTCCCGCAGCCGAACGGCCGGCTCTAGCTCCCAGCGCAAGGCCGAGAAGGAACCGCATGGCATGCTGGGCCCCAGCGGCGCCGGCTCGGTCATCAGCGTGTCGCGTCACAGCGTGGGGACGGCCGGCGAGCGGCGCTCTCAGGGCGAGACGCTGTTCGTCATGCCCAACGGCTGGGTGAAGGCCGGCGACTTGGACCCGGGGCTGCTGCCCACACCTGAGCAGACACCTCTGCAGCAGAAGCGCCCGCCGCCGGGCCTGCGCATGTCCGAGTCCGGCTCCAGCTGGGACCAGAGCCAGAGCCAGATCTACCTGAACTCGGTGGGGACGCAGTGTCCTCCTCCGGGCACCGCCATCTTCCTCAGCTCCAAGCTGCTGCACAGCGCGGGCGGTGGCAGCCGCCGGCTGGACGACTCCACCGACGCCATGGACCGCCAGACGTCCCGCTACGTCTCCCTGTCCAAGTACCGCGAGCAGAGCCGCCCCGGAGCGCCGCTGCGCAAGTCGGCCCCGGACTACAACTACCCCATGACACCGCAAGACTCGCCCGACCGCCGCAGGGTGGTGTCGGCCCCCAGCACCCAGGTGGAGTATGGCGAGCCCCTGCGCTGGACGCACGACGGCTACATCATCAGCAGCCACGGCATGCCACCGCCCTCCGCCAGCCACCACTACCCCGGGCCGCCGCCCCCGCCGGGCCTCACCCGCTCCGTGCTGCACGGCTCCAGGGGCCTGGCCGAGCTGGTGGACTACAGCCACCTCCTCAGCAAAGCGGGCAGCGAGCGCAGCCCAATGGGCCAGTGAAGGCGGAGGCAGCGCAGCCCTGCCCAGGTCCTCTGGCTTCATCCATCTCCAGCTGACTCCCCTGCGGGATATCCAGACCGCTCTCTGAGCCACCCTCCCCCCTCCTTCCCTCCCTCCCTCAATCTGCATTCCCATTTCTGCCTGTTGTCCATTTGGCTCTCGCTGTCGTTGGTTCTGTCATCCTCTCCGCTGCTCTCTCTCTCTCTCTCTCTCTCTCTCTCTCTGTGCCTGTGCCCTACCTGGCTGGGAGGAGCTGGTTCTGATGTTCTGATACTGCAGCACTGCCTAAGACTGAGGACGCCAGGGAGTCGCGCTCCGAAGCAGCTGCCACCACCTCGCAGACAGCCAGCTTGTGCTCACCAGCCACACACGTCAGGGGCCGACACCACGACCGGGGACAGAGCGCATCCGTCAACATCCATCCCAGCGAGCTGGCCTTCCCTCTGTCACCATAGCTCCACATCCATCCACTCATGTTGGGCACAAAATGGCAGCTCTGCCCTCAACAGGCGTTTAGGAGAGATGTAATGAACGGCACTAGACTAAGGAGTTCAGAGATGGAGGAGGAAAGTGCCAGGGGACATTTATTACTCCTGAAATACAGCCAATAAGGAACAACATAACCGGCAACACCGTCTGAATGTGAGCACGGAACTAGAACTCTTTTTCTTTTACAAAACTCCAGAAAACTACTGATTTGTCAGCACACTTTCACCTGCCTGGCATTCCCAAGTAATGACACGTACGCTTTTTAATGGCCAATGGTCTCCCAGTGGACTCTCCATGACAGGAGGAACAGGAGAGTCATGGTTGCTGTCCGCTCACACAGCTCATTCTGCACAGTCACACTCTCTGGACTCTCATCTGTGCTGTGTGTGTGTGTGTGTGTGTGTGTGTGTGTGTGTGTGTGTGTGTGTGTGTGTGCATGTGTGTGTGTGCGTGTGTGTGTGTGTGTATCTGTTTGGATGTTTGTGAGTGTGTGTGAATGTGTGTGTGTGTGTGTGTGTGTGTGTGTGTGTGTGTGTGTCTGTGGATGTGTGAGAGAAGATAAGGGACAGAGAGAGAGAGAGTCCACTACTAAACATGCAGCAAGGACTGCAAAGACTAAAGAGCCCAAAGTGTTTGATAGTCTCAAGCTGGCAGTGAAAAACTGACTGACAGGTTGCGGTGGAGAGACAATGAGATTGGAAGCGGTGATCTTCAAGAGGGAGTTTTTGTGAAATAGTGTATATTAAGTTTTTATATATATTAGGTTAGTGAAAAAATCCAAACGTATGTTCCTCGCCCAATATGTGCTTAATTAGGTCACAAGAAAGGTAAACAAAAGGTAGAAGAAAGGAACAGAATTAAGAAAATGTATCATTTATTTTCAGATCAGGTTAAGATCAGGTGAACAGTGTACAGGTGTGGTCAGTTGATTTGTTTTAGGTGTGCCTGGTTAGAGAAGAAAGTTGCGCCAACAAGTAGGGGGCCAGACTACAGAGTGCTTCACAGAGTATATGTTGTAAAAGCAACACATTACTGATCAATATAAAGTTTTTCTGTTCAATTCACACCTGTACACACAGACACATAGTCTCTCTATCTCTTTCTCTCTCTCACAATCATCCTTCCATTGTTTTTTACCATTTAAATTGGACTAAATAACAGCCAGTGAACCACATGATACACAGATACATATCATCACTTATTGATTCATTTGTGCATTTTACACTCAGTGGGAATGAAGATCTAAAAGGCATTACTGTATACTATTAGAGTTGCCATCAGTTTGAGATCTTTAAGTGCTTCTCACCTATAACACTGTACCACATCTGCCTCCATAAGTGTCAAAATATACAACTGTATATGCAGACTTTAGAACATATTTCATGTCAATACTGAGCCACTGAAGTTTTGTTGGTAGAATAATGCAGTAGAATAATAGTGTTATAATGAATCACTCCATTTGCAATTCATATGAAGCGTTTGGCTTTAGAATGTGTTTGTTCATCTTCAGACATGTCAATGAATTGTCTTCATATGTGTCTCCTCTTTGTGTGGTCGTGTGGCACGTAAAGGTGACACTTTAAAATGAGATGTGTGCGCAGTGGAGGGGAGCAGATACTGAGGGTGCGCAGTGGAGGGGAGCAGATACTGAGGGTGCACTGCTCAGCCATTATTGCCAACGCAGCCATCTCCCCGAAGACAACA
The DNA here is from genome assembly GCF_018492685.1 of Alosa sapidissima. Taxonomy (NCBI): domain Eukaryota; kingdom Metazoa; phylum Chordata; class Actinopteri; order Clupeiformes; family Clupeidae; genus Alosa; species Alosa sapidissima. Next base: position 37,453,096 of record NC_055957.1, read on the forward strand.
CATTTGGCCTTCAATGTGTCTTGTTCGTTCATCAAGCTGTTGCCTGAAATGAGAAGCACAAGACTGAACTGTTTAGGGTGCACCGACTGAACTGTTTAGGGTGCACTGACTGCTAGTTTGACAATTCGGATTGAGGCTCCTGATGGTCTTAGCTGCGAGTTGGACTCTCCTCAGCTGTTCTGTGAACGTTGGCCTTCTCTGGAGCCCTTGTGATGAGTGACTCATGTAATTACTGACTTTTTCTCCCTCACTCTCTTTCCCTGTTTTTGTAACATATCATGCAGACTGAATTCATCATGTGCGGACTTGAGTGCTGTGCGGAGCTGCTGTTCAGGGGACTGTGGGGTAGATTGGGGCTCTGACTCACCTCCTGTGTACATAGTGTGAAAATGGGTTGTAATTCTGGAATAGGGGCAGCAGACCATGTTTTACTGCCGCTGTGTATAACAAAATGTCTGAATATACAGGTGTTTTTTAATATATATACAGTATATCTCACCAACATGGTACAGACTCAAATACACATGAAGTGAAATGCATCACAACACAGACACAGACACACACACACACACTCACACTCACACATTTGACACATTGATGAAAATAGAAGTGTTATCACTAATAAATCCTTGAATCATTTCATTTTTACCTCATTGTTGTGAGGCCTGTGTTTTCTTACAACAAGACAATTCAGTGGTTATGGTTATATGGTTTTATGAGAAATTGTGCTACTTAGAAGGGAGTTAGGAATCGTATTACTGTAAGGAAGGTCCATGCTACTGTATACTGCTTGCACACTGAGGGAAACTACACAAAATAACATGTAGTTTGGTTAGCATGAAACCCTGCAACCATAACAACCTTCTCTGTGGCCCAATAACTCTATTCTCCACACTAGGATTACTGCCCGCTGGTTATATGCCTCCAAATTCACAGTGAAGAGTCCCAGTGAACATATCAAATTTGAAAAAATGTCCTCAGGGTGTTGAGATATCACACTCACAAGAATGGGACATAGGCTACATGAGGTCCTTGAACTTGAACTTTGACCATCAACATTTTATTATTTCATCTTTGTTTAAGAAAATATTTGTACCAAATTTAGAGAAATGTCTTCAAGGTGTTCTTGAGATAACGCCACACAGGTCAGGGGCCAACACCACGACCGCGGACAGAGAACATCCATCTAGTTATCTAGTTTCAAGATATACAGTATCAAGTTTTTTTTATGTCTTCTTTTTACATGATTTGGCTTTTAAAGACTATAGATATAAATTAGTCTAATATCATGTGTACATAGAATACCAATGTCTCATATCCCAATTCCCATTGCCTGCTAGCCATGCTAATAGCCTAAAATATTGGCATTTCACTAAAACACACATCATGGCACAAATTGTCCATCATTAATGCAAATGGCCAATTTTGTAAACATACCCTCACAGTAAACTGCACGGCATTCCATAGTGCTTCTAGTGGTGAATCAGCTATGCTTTGGTATGATGGAAGCCTATTTGAAAAAAGTCATATCATGGGAAAATAAAACCAGTACATCTGGTACATCACTCAGCACTAGTTCAGACTTAAGGAAAAGAATGCAACTGACAGACAGACACACACCCAAACACATCAGTTGTTGATACGGATGCACAATAAAGTCAAACTGCTCGTTCTTACAACCTATAACACCATAAACTTTTGAAGGTTTTCAATTATCACAAGAATTTAGAAGCTCCCTCAACCTGTACCTGTGGAAACAGCCCTTGACCTGAAGATTCCTGGAATCCTTCACACCTATTTAGATCCCAGAACCTTCCCTGACCTCCTCATGAAAATAATACTCTATCTTGATAAAACTACTTGTGAATGCACTGCCCCTAATTGATGAGACTCTTTTTAGAGTAGGCTAATTGATAACTTGATTATTTTAACCTCTCGTATGTATCACATGGGGCAGCCGTGGCCTACTGGTTAGCGCTTTGGACTTGTAACCGGAGGGTTGCCGGTTTGAACCCCGACTAGTAAGCACGGCTGAAGTGCCCTTGAGCAAGGCACCTAACCCCTCACTGCTCCCCGAGTGCCGCTGTTGTTGCAGGCAGCTCACTGCGCCGGGATTAGTGTGTGCTTCACCTCACTGTTTGTTCACTGTGTGCTGAGTGTGTTTCACTAATTCACGGATTGGGATAAATGCAGAGACCAAATTTGACCTCATGGGATCAAAAGAGTATACAGTATACTGTATATACTTACATTCAAGCCAGACAGATTGACTTATTGTAATGTATTTCAGAACCGGATATTTTAGATCATAGGATGTAGACCATCATATTCTACAACAAAGAATTTAAAAAATAATAAAAGAGTTTGGTGCATGGCCACAAAGCTACATGAACTGGAAACATGGTTTGTTTCCTCCTTCATTATGCAAATCTCAGATATTAAAATGACCACTGCAAACAGACAAATCTGAACAGACCAAGATTTCACCAAGACCGAGAGTGACAACGAACACAGATTGTGACGTCAGACATCCCTCTGATCACCACCCCCCTCCACATAAATATGACCACTTTTCTGGAGCCTGTTGTAAGCGGTCACTATAGCTGCATGGCAGCTAATCAGTGTAAAGCTCACTTAATTATTCATGTGGGTTCCAGATAAGCATGAGGGAGTGCTAGAAATCTGCTAAAAGGGGCCATCTTATTCCCCAGCCTAATGATGAGGCTATAATAATGGGGTTTTACAATAGCATCTGAGCATGTTTATGACAAACAGAAGTTGCCTTCTATGTTAACATGAGAGAACAAAGTGAAATACTCTGTTCATCCATTCTGTGTCATGAGAACTATTTATCCAGAAATGATTAGGAACCTCCACACTGCAGACCAAATGATTAACTTTGACATAATTTGTACTGAATATTTTTCTAGAATAAAATGATACATACTATACATTTAATAAATGACCATAAAAATAAAAATAACACACTTGGACACATGCATGCCATTGACCCTATATATTAAGATACAGTACAGTATGGTGTGCACAGGTGGCTGAGAAGATGCATTACAGTGCATCTTGCGGTGCAGTCCAGAGTGCCTTCAATGGTCATGGCTTAAAGCGTTCCTCAGTCCCTGTACTGAACTAGATGTACCGCAGAGCGGCACAAAATATGACCACCGCCCAGTCCAGCACATTTTTTCCACAAAAAGAAATCACGCTGAAAGGCCTATTTGATTCTAACTGTCTCACTAAATTGCATTATCCACACTCAATTCTCACTGGTATCTGCTAGACAACAAGTACCAAAACATGATTAGTTCATAGATTTCACATGTAAAATTCATTTTATACAACCCCACCTCCATCTTGCCTGTTCATAATTCTGAGAAATTCTTGATTGTTTGTGTTATGTTTATGTTATGTGTGTGGGTGTGTGAGTGTGTGTGTGTGTGTGTGTGTGTGTGTGTGTGTGTGTGTGTGTGTGTGTGTGTGTGTGTGTGTGTGCGCGTGCTTGTGTGTGTGCCTGCGTATGTGCCTGTGCATGCAAGCGTACATATGTCTACTGTGTGAGTATGTGTCATACGTATGATTACTGTGAATGTATGTGTGTGTGTGTGTGTGTGTGTGTATCTGTTTGTGCACATGTGTGCACATGAAATGGGTTAACATGACCCCTGGAGGCAAACATACGAACAAAACAAAAAATGACGGTTCCATGCTATCCATGTGGGGGTACATGCCCACCAAGTTTTGTGTACCCCGGCCTTTCAGTGTCCCGGGAAACCTTGTTGGTGTACATCACTAAATGTACACATAAATTATTTTATTGTAAGGCCCCCCATGAACGAAAGTACACAAAACTTGGCATGCATTCGGAGGGTGTCATAATGATCCTACACTTTTAATTTCGTGCAGTTTTGACCTTGTCAGCCAGAGATATTGTGATGAAAACACCTAATTTTTTGCTTTTGAATTTTTAACTAGGTGGCGCTATACATGAAATAAGTGGTAATGGGATGGGTTGACATGCCCCCTTAAGACCAACATACATAAAAAAGGTGGACCTTCTAGGCCCTACGGTTCTCGAGATATTCACAGAAAACTGTCTCCGGCCACCTACAGGCCAGTTGGTGTATAGTAACATAAATTAATTTATTGTGTGGCCCCCCATGAACGGAATTCCACAAAACTTGACGTCCATACAGAGGGTGTCATAATGATCCTACACTTCCAATTTCGTGCAGTTTTGACTATGTTAGGTCACAGATACCTTCAATTACAACACCTCATTTTTACTTTTTTGTGTTTAACTAGGTGGCGCTATACATGAAATGAGTGGTTATGGAATGGGTTGAAATGGCCCCTTGAGATCAACATACAAAAAAAAATGGTCTTCCTTAACCCTACGGTTTTCGAGATATTCACAGAAAACTGTGTCTGACCTACCCTCCTTTCGGGGGGTCCAGTCCAGCGGGGGGGCTACAGATCAAAACGAAAAACGATGGTTCCATGCTATCCATGTGGGGTTATATGCCCACCAAGTTTCGTGTACCCCGGTCTTTCAGTGTCCCGGGAATCATTGACGGAAATTTGGGCATGCATTTGAGCATGCGCTGCGCGGTGGTCATAATAATTCTGTACATGGCAGACTCGACCAATGCAAGAGCTCCTTCCTGAGTTTGATGGTGCCCACAGGCTCCCTACTTCTGTATAAGCCGAGTCGGTTGGGTGGTCATAGTAGAGCGGCTACAAGGCCAATTTGGCAAGAATCGTGCAAATTATGATACAAGCATGAAACTTGGTAGGTATGTGCTTGTGAAGATGCTGACTACATCTTCCCTGTTTTAGGATACTGTTTTTAATTCAATGCACTTTTGCACATGTTCTTGTCTGCATGTTAGCTGACTAACTGTCTGCAGGTGTTTGTGCAAAATTTGTTAATTGGGCGACACCCGCTCTGGTGCCTTACAAAAGGTCCAGGATTTTGGTGTGTGGAGGCAGACTGATGTAGATGTAAATTGTATATGTAACAGCCATTTTAAAACAGTTTGTTAAAAAAAAGACTGTTTTCTACAAACAAATAGCTGGACAGTGTTTAATCTTTTAAAAATGCAAGATGAAGGTCCATATTTTTCACATTTGGTGGCAGCGGTGGGATTATCCCTCTAGTTGTGTGGAGGGGACCCACATTTCAATTAATTTGGAATACGAAGGTGTACTGCGGAGAAGGGGATGGCAGGCTGATGAAGAGACCTGCTGGGGAAAGAGATCACTGGAGAAGTTGCACTGCTGTCCGGTTGGGTTGGCCTATGCCTGAAGGAGGAATAGCTTGGAAACTCCTTGTTGCTGACGTGAGCCTTGTGGGGAGCTATTGCCAAGCCTGGCAGAGCAGTAGTGGCTGAAGATTTCCTGAACATATCCAGTGGCAGACTGGCCTGTGGCCTTGGGAGTAGGCCGGTGCTCAGAGAGCCTGTTATCTGCTGGGACTGCAGAGGGCTGAGTGATGTAGCAGGCAGTCTGGAGGCCTGGATGAGGAAGTTTCAGATGAGCTATGTATGCTGTAAAGAGTGCAGTGTTGAGCCAAGAAGGAGTGATCTTGGAATGAAGACTGGCAGTCACCTGATAGACTTTTTGAATTGATGTTTTAAGCACTGTTGACTTGCACATTCTGTTTTTTGTTTTCAAACTGTGTTTGTAAGCTTAAAAGAAGGGGAAGGTGCTGACTACATCTTCCCTGTTTTAGGATACTGTTTTTAATTCAATGCACTTTTGCACATGTTCTTGTCTGCATGTTAGCTGACTAACTGTCTGCAGGTGTTTGTGCAAAATTTGTTAATTGGGCGACACCCGCTCTGGTGCCTTACAAAAGGTCCAGGATTTTGGTGTGTGGAGGCAGACTGATGTAGATGTGCAAATTGTATATGTAACATCCATTTTAAAACAGTTTGTTAAAAAAAAGACTGTTTTCTACAAACAAATAGCTGGACAGTGTTTAATCTTTTAAAAATGCAAGATGAAGGTCCATATTTTTCACAGTGCTTATGACCAATACAATCAAATCTACCTGATTGGCCACTTGAAATGGCGGCCATTTTCCAAGATGGCCGCCAAAAAAGACTCCAGAAATTGATTTATTGCATAGAATTGACCTAGCAAATTATGATACAAGCATGAAATTCGACATGTATGTGCTTAAGACAAATACAATCAAATCTACCTGATTGGCCACTTGAAATGGTGGCCATTTCCCAAGATGGCCACCAAAAAAGACTCCAGAAATTGATTTATTGCATAGAATTGACCTAGCAAATTATGATACAAGCACGAAACTGAACATAAATGTGCTAAAGAGCAATACAATGAAATCTACCTGATTGGCCACTTGAAATGGTCGCCATTTTCCAAGATGGCTGCCAAAAAAGACCCTAGAAATTGATTTATTGCACAGAATTGTCAAAGCAAATTATGATGGATGCATGAAATTTGGCATGGATGTGATCAAAACCAATACAATCAAATCCACTTGATTTGCTACTTGAAATGCTGGCCATTTTCCAAGATGGCGTTTAAAAAGACCCGAGAAATTTGCAAATTTCAAATGTGCAAATTGCAAATGTGGTGTAAATAATAGTTCACTCTCCTTAAATATGTTTCCATAGATGATGAAGTGATACAGATATTAAAAAATAGCATGGTGATAACATGCTAATGCTAATAATGCCAGTTCTTAATGTCAATGGAGGGCATGGCGTGATGCCACCCCCCATCCACCCAAACAAATAAAATGGTTATGACATGCTAATAATACAATGACACTAATATGCTAATAACGGCAATTGATGGTTTTCTCGATGTTGCTGTTAAACAAAAGATGCGTGTACACCAGAAACAACCTCAGCTACCAAGTAGCCAAGGTCGCTGAAGAAGCTTTGTCATGAATCCGCTTTTTTTCGCTCTGGACGTGACATTGACATGTTTGATTTAGCTAATCACATAACGGCTCTGGCTTGTCAGCCTGGGACATTCGAAGATAAAAGCATTCCAATTGTTTTTTGCCGAACCGTTCATTACCATCATATTAGCTGACTTTTAATTGCTAAATCGCTTAATCGCTCTGGTCGCCCAGACTGGTTCGCTCCCGGCGAATTCACTTTGGTTGCTTTATTCGCCGACCCTCCATAGACAAATAATGACTTCCGTCTTTCCGGTCGCATAGGTCGCTTTTGGTTTTACATGCAAATAACAGCGGTAACAATTATTAACGACAAATAAGCCCCTTATAACACACTGATAACATGGTGATAACATGCCAATAATGACAATTCTTGATTTCAATGGAGGGTGGTGCGTGATGCGATACCATTGTGGTATTATTTTGCTAATAACGGTAATTTATGATTTTCTCGATATGGGCGTTTAAAAAACACTAATAACGTGCTAATGGTACTAACGGTAATAATATGGTAATAATGTGCCGCTCATTATAATTTGTGCTCTCTGCGACTGTCCCCACAATTACCCCAGAGTTAGAGAACAAGGCGACCAGAGTGAATCAATCAGCAGTGGTCCAATGTCGCTGTAAGTGGCTAAAATTAATTCCGAATAACCTCAGTGGCTGGTTTAATTCAGATAGTTTTGGTCTAAATATTGTAAGGATATCGAGAGTGATATACAGTACATATACTCAAATGTAAAACGGCATATACAGTGTAATTTGTAGTAGGAGAGTAGGCTACAAAGTAGGGCAGTAAGAACAGACAGGAATATTATATATGAGGCATACTAGCATATAAGTGTTCTGTGTAACCACTCTGAAGGCCTGACTGACCGCAACGTCAAAAAAAAGTTTGGTTTGACTAACTGTAGCAACATTGCCCTTTTCCATGCTCAAGGTGAGGGTGGGTAAAGAAATATTACATCTTACTTGCGACATGGTCAGAATAATCATCTGGGGCCAGACTACAATCGCCAGGCCAGATATTGGGAATCCTGCTGAAAGGGGTTGGATGAAAGGAGATGATACATGGCAGGTTTGTTGGACAACTTTGCCTCCAATTGCAGCCAGCTGTCAGGAACTCAAGTGTTCATGCAAAAAAGGTTGCACCCATAGATGCAAGTGCTTCCGTTTGGGGCTTTTGTGCACAGCACTATGTGGTTGCACATGTGAATAGTAGATGTAGAGCACTGTTACAGTGACTCAATTAATTCCAAAGGGTGAAATGTTGATGGTGTTTTCTTAAAAACACAATTGAAAAATTGCTCACATTTGCTGTGAAATGGACTGTTATTTTTCCATGCTGAGATACTTACTGCCATATTGTTCTTCTTGGCATCAGAGTTCTTTGCCTTGTTACAGTTACAAAAAAACAAAAAAAAACATGCTCTGTTATCGCCTGCTCTGGTTGTACAGTCGTATTTTAGATAGGCAAGTTGGTGCACGGCTCTGTCAGTCCTGATGCTGTTGCATACGCTCTCTTCTATTGTCCCTCAGTGAAATTTCTAAGATTAATTTAGCCCTTCCAGTCTTTATACATAGTTCATTTGTGACACTGAATCTCAGTTATGTGCCTTTTTGCTTGATTTTTGCTTGATTGAATTTCCAATGACTTCATCATAGAAGGAAACAGAAATGTAGTGAATGTTAACATTGATTTGGGCCACATCTGCTAAATTAATTGCAATTAATGAAGTTCTAGTGTCTTATTTGGTGGCCATCTTTAAAAATGGCTGCCATATTACATTTTCAAGTTGCAAATGAGGTGGATTTGATTATATTGCTCTTTAGCACAAACACACAAAATTACATACTTGTATCATCATTTTCTAAATTCACTCTTTTGGCGGCCACATTGTAAAATGGCTTCCATTTCAAGTGGCGAGTCAGGTAGATTTGATTGTATTGTTTTTTTAGCACATTCATGCCAAAATTCATGCTTGTATAATAACTTGCTTGATCAATTCTGTGCAACAAATCCATTTCTATGGTATTTTTTGGCGGCCATCTTGGAAAATGGCCGTCATTTAAACTGGAAAATCAGTTAGAATGTATTGTGTTGGTCTTAAGCACATACCTGCCAAATTTCATGGCTGTATCATAATTTCCTTTGTCAATTCTGTACAACAAATCAATTTTTAGAGTTTTTCATGGTGGCCATTTTGAAAAATGGCCGCCATTAAAAATGGCCGCCATTAAAAATGGCAAATCAGGCAGATTTTATTGTATTGGTCTTGAGCACATACATGCCTAATTTCATGCTTGTATCATAATATCTTTGGTCAATCCTGAGCAATAAATCAATTTCTGGGGTATTTTTTGGCGGCCATCTTGGAAAATGGCTGCCATTTCAAGTGGCCAATCAGGTAGATTTGATTGTATTGGTCTTGAGCACATACCTACCGAATTCCACGCTTGTATCATAATTTGCACGATTTTTCCTGTAGCCTCTCTACTATCATAACAGGCCGTCACTATACAGTTTACACTGCACATTTAACTAGACTCAAACATGGCCTGCATTAACAGACTGCATCTCAGATCCATATGTGTTGGGAAGTAACAGAATACAACTGTATTTAAATACAGCAACTGTAACTGTATTTAAATACAGTTAGAATTTAAATGGTTGGTATTCAGAATACAGTTACACTGATGCATTTCAGGAATTTAATTTTAAATCATTATAACATGTAGGCCAATTGGCTCTTCCCTATTCAAATTCAAATATTCTTAACCACACCATGTAGCCTATGTATCTCTCAGGTGGCTTCTTTCTTTCCCCCTCTGTTAATATTGATAGCCTAAAAGAAAAACCTCTCAGGGAAGGTAAAATGTCAAATTAGCTTTGTTGTAGTGCAGTAGGGATAGGCCCATGTTTTGGGCCAGTATAGGTTCAGTAGAGTGTTCTGCAGAAAGGCATGTAACTCCCCTTGTGCTATTGAATTCATCAAAAAATATTTGTATTTTGGATTTGGTAGCCTATGTGCAGACAAAACACAAAAAAACAAAAATCAATTGTAGGGCATGTATTCTGTAATTTGTCGCGGAATACATTTTAAAAGTAACCTTCCAAACATTATATTTGCTAGAACTGTAAACTGTAATCTTGAAGGTACACCAATTGGCTTTCAAAGTATTTTTTTAGTGGTTATTCACTACAGCCTTTACACACAGTGAATGCACTGACGGCTTGCTTTCACCACATGTGACTTTGTTTAGTGGCACATGTGCATGTTTAATAATCAATCTCTTTTGGAGCCAAGGAGTTGCCATAGTTTTAACTGTTTTAAATATTCTTTTAAAGTGTGTTGCATATCCCTGCATTAAAAAGAGGAAAAGGCATTGTGCATGTTCCATTGCCCCATGTTTGTGGGTGTTGCACAGAAAATGCAAATAAACAAAGAAATGTGAAAGACACACCAGACTTCATTTCCAGTAGAGGGCGATAACAGTCCATCTATAAACAGTCCATCTATAAACAGTCCATCTATTCCCACATTATTTTGGCATGAGAGTAACATTCATCACAAAAAATATGTACACATCACTATACACTCTTTTTCCAATGATGTAGATTTGATTATGCCTTGGGTGTACTGTGGAGTGGGTAAGACTGTTTAGTGGCAGGCTAATCATGGAGGCCTACCGCTGACTTGCGCTAGCCTAGTAACAGCGAACTCTGCAATTAGAAGGACTGGATGAAACATGTTGAAAACGGTCTCCTCTGATAAATATCACACTGGCTAATTTGGTCCAAAATTCCGAACTACCCCTTTCACACATACATTTATGCATTCCCACATCTCATAGATATTCATATGGAATTGTCAGAATAGCAAACATATACTGCGTTCCAAATTATTATGCAAATTACATTTTTCTCAGATTTTCCTAAATAGTTGATGCAAATGACAGTAAGTATAATTTTCAAGTCATCAACCGTTAGAGTATAATTCGAATTTTATTGAAGAAACCTCCCAATGATAACAGTATTTTTTATTTTATTTTTTTCAAAAATAAAAAACTCAAAATGCACTGTTCCAAATTATTATGCACAACAGAGTTTCAAGACATTTTATAGATTGTAAAGAACTAAAAATGGTAATTTGTTGAATTTCCAGCATTAGGAGGTCATATAAATTAAATCAAAAGTTATTTCAATCAAAAACATCTTAACAGGCCAAGTTACATGTTAACATAGGACCCCTTCATTGATATCACCTTAACAAATCTTGCATCCATTGAACTTGTGAGTTCTTGGAGAGTTTCTGCTTTAATGTCTTTGCAGGATGTCAGAATAGCCTCCCAGAGCTGCTGCTTGGATGTGAACTGCCTCCCACCCTCATAGATCTTTTGCTTGATGATGCTCCAAGGTTCTCAATAGGGTTGAGTTCAGGGGAAGATGGGGGCCACACCATGAGTTTCTCTCCGTTTATGCCCATAGCACCCAATGACCCAGAGGTATTCTTTGCAGCATAAGATGGTGCATTGTTATGCATAAAGATGATTTTGCTATGGAAGGCATGGTTCTTCTTTTTGTACCACGGAAGAAAGTGGTCAGTCAGAAACTCTTTATACTTTGCCGAGGTCATTTTCACACCGTTAGGGACCCTAAAGGGGCCTACCAGCTCTCCCCCCATGATTCTGGCCCAAAACATGACTCCGCCACCTCCTTGCTGACGTCTCAGCCTTGTTGGTGGCCATTCACCAACCATCCATTACTCCACCCATCTAGGGTTGCACGGCACTCATCCGTAAACAAAACTGTTTGAAAATTAGGGCTAGTCCACACATACCAAACCGATCTTTTTTTCCTCCGTCTTCCCTGGAACCGTATCAAGAATATTTGCGTCCAAACGGATCCATCTTAAAGGGACACCAGGCAACGTTTTCGTCATCGTCGTAAGTCGGTATATGGTTAAATGACTCATTACAGGGCGAAGAAGACTCTCTCGCCCGCCCCTACTGCCTGTAGGAAGAATATCCCGCTTGCAAGTTCAGTGTATCGTACCCGCCGACCGAAGCAGGATCAGTTTACATCCTGCATCCACAGCACAGAGGCAGGCTAACGAAATGCTAGCGATTGTTGCAAACGTGTGTATAATGGCAGAGCCGGTGAAGAAGCAGCGAAAACCCTTGACGTAAGATGCAAAGAAAAGGAAAAGAGCTTCAGACCGAGCGAGGGGGAGTTTCGTAGAAAAAAAGCTAGAATCAGGCTTGTCTGGTGTCCCTTTAACACGACTCAACACGTTACTTCATATCCCAAGCCTATAGGTGGCACTGTTTGTTACAGAAATTGACCAAAGCTTGCGCGGTATAGGCTATAGAGCTGCACAGTCCCGCCCACAGCCGATGCCGGAAGTAAAAATTCAATGCAATTTCTCCATTGACAATTGCGGTATAAGCCATAAAAACGTAACTGCACGTGGTAGACTTAAAACCAGCTACGGCTGTACTAAGCGATTGTATATGCTCATATAGACACCAAGAGTTCATGGGGCACTAACCTTAAATGCCTTTTATTTGCGATCTCTTGGATAAGTACTTCATTACCCACAATCCTGAACAATCCCACAGTGATGCCTCTGATTGGTGGAAAGGCTGTTATGGTCATAGCAGAGAATGTAGACGGGCTCTGGTCATAGTTTGAAACTCTCTCAGCGAAAATTATTGACAAAGATGGCGGAGTATTTTACTGCCTATGGCGAAAATATTAATATGATTAAAAACTTTCTTGACGAATATTGGTACTTGTATCAACAAGGATTGTGGTTTATACATCACACAAACTTAGTCAGGGCCAATACACTATCAAATAGACCACTGTAAATGTTAGTTCAAACACTCAAACTTTTCAGGTAGCCGACAGACTAACCTTTAGCATTTCCGAGATTGTATGTCATAATGCAGCTAACATTAGCCTACATGCTACACAGGTATGAAATATATTATGTTTTAGTCAGTGTCCAAAGGGGTGAAAGCCACTTTAAATCTGGTCACATTATTGACTGTTGTGTGTCCGAGAGTCAGCTTGTGGGTTTTGTAAGGGCCAGCATGAGGGACAAGACCTACAAAGTTGTGGTGAGTTAAGCAGGGAGGTTGGTAACGTTAATGCTGCTAGTTAACATTAGCTAGGCTACTGTAGCCTTCATACTGTATGATTCATATCAATCATTAACCTAGGAATACTTCTTTGTGCATTTAATGAACATTTTGTGTAATAATTCACGGCAAATTAATAAACTGAATATGGTGGTCCAAGAGCAGACCATGCACCAGTCCATGCATCAGCCCGACTGAGCAGTGATGACAGCATAGGATGACAGTCAGGTACGGCACACCATGTTGCTAACGTTAACCGCTTTTACACACACACGATATAAAATACACAATGATAAATATAAAATTCAATATCAAAACACTATTATTTAAACGATTACTCCTGAAATAACTGCTATTAACTGCACATTCACTATATAAAAATCACTGTTTGGAGGAAAGGGTCCGCGTGCTGTCGCCGGTTGGAAATGATGTAAATGGCAAAATAAATCGTGCCGATTTTGCCTATATTATTCAGTGGCACCTCTGTGGCACTGTGAAGGGTGCAGTCCCGTCCTTTATTTGGCTAACGCAGGTACAAATAAAGTTCATGGGATGAGTAGTTCCTTCGCTCGGAAATGAAAATATGTACACAGTCTTGTACCTTTGACTTTTTTTGGATTTTCTCTTTTTTCACTCGAAATTATATGTTGTATGCTTATGAGTTATGCCGTAGCTGGTTAGCCTAAGACATGCTGTAAAACTCTTTAGATACGGATTTTTCCAAACGTCAATGGGACAAATGAATGGGAATTTTACATCTGGCACCTAACCGCATTTTGGCAGTGGGCGGGACTGTGCAGCTCTATTCACCCCTTGCATGTGACGTCACATTTTGTTCGCGCCACAGCAAAATAGCCTAGTGGACGGCAAGAACACGGATCAAATCAATTGGTTGTAATGGGACATATCGCACAGCTAGGAGATTATAGTGAGATTTAACCGTAGTAATGCCCTTCCACGACTGCTGGCTTATTGTTTGGAATACAACATCATCCCATGTTCTTGCATAGATATATTTTGGTTTGTTTTCTTTGTGTTTCGGGAGTATTTCAACCACAATTGCATACTTATCTCGTCAGTGTATGAAGCACAGCAGCGGTTGCTATAGCAACCATAGACTCTGAACAGGACGGCAGACTACAAGCACTTAGACAAAGTCTATGGCAAGATCTGAATGTAAACAGATAATACCGTTCAAGGTTTTTTTTATTTCCTATTTCTTTCAATTCTTTAACTTAAGACATGTAAGAAGTAAGTTTATTCGCTGGGCAACATACAAACTGACGAGTTACATTAGCCCTAGCAGTATGAGCTACGATAAACGTTAGCTAGCTAGCTTCTAAGTGTGGCAGCTAAGTTATTATTTCATGTTCTGATATGACATTCTTAACGTTTTGACTATGTTACAACTGATAAAAGCAAGACAAATAAAGTAACCAAATCGCTTTGCAATATTTTAGTCCAGAAATACTTATGGGTGTTCATTTACCATAATGTTAATTACAGTAGCCTAACGTTACGACCTAACGTTATCTCCCCTTGCTGTTACCACCAGTTTTAATAACTTTACATTTGTGATCATGACCCATTTCATCTAACAACACCATTGGCATCTTTCTTTGACTATCAGACCTCAAACAGCAATACATTGAACTACAAAGATGTTATAGTAATAGTGTTAAGTCCATCATAATCATTATGACATAATGTAATTTGCCGTCCGTCTCCTATCTTTTTGCCGTCCAGCATGGAGCCGTCACGTGACTTAAGTCACGTGTCTGCAAGGGGTGAATACAAACAGACAGAGTAGGCTACGAAAATGGCTAGTGCAAGGTAACCAGAATTGTTTGTTTGGACTGATAGTGAACTGTCAACTGTAGTCAACTGTAAAACTAATAAACTTCATTTTTACGGTTTGTGAAGGGTGCAGTCCCGTCCTTTATTTGGTTAACGCAGGTACAAATAATCTCCTTTACTTTGTTTGGTTGTAGGATAGTCCGCGATTCACATTAGTTTTTGCTATCACTGCAAGTGCATAGGCTACTAAACGCTAGGCCTACCCAAGTTCTAGGCTATTCCGTCGCCACATTTGTAATATTGCTATAATACCTTTGTTAGTAACAGTCGATACTTTTGCCTGCATCAAATCGCGCATTCGCATTTAGTGCGCATCTACCATAGGCTTAACATGAGTTCTAAGCGTCTTTGTATGCTCATATCTGACTTCACTAGACTATGAATGCATTTATTTATGTTGTAAGATATGTAAAATAAATGAATGACACCGGCACTACGCACAAATTAATTTAAACTTACACCGCACTTCCTTAATAACTTCTGTTTGGAAGTTTCAGCTCTGTGCTGCATTTTGCAGAGCTATTGCCACGCCCTCTTCTCCTTTGACACTCATTTCCCCATTCAGTCCACTGCAGCTCCAACCAATTAGCCCAATCAGCCACAGACTTTATTAGGCAACACCTGTGCCCACAGCCCTTCCTTTGTTCAAGCCACATGGAGGAATCCTTGTTTGTTGCTGCTGCGAATGTCGTGTCCTGCCTTGTGTGCGTTTTTTGAACTATGTAAGTCATGTTTTTCTTCAATGAATATTAATTTAATTAATTTGATTGTTTATATGCATTGTTAGTTTATTAATTATGGGGCAAAGGAAATTATGTATTTACTTTGGACTATTTAGCCTATTTCCTGCATTCTATGTTCTTGTGTAAATGTTTGTTTAATTGAATTGTGGCATTATGGAGCTAATTGTATCCCATATCCCTTTCCCTCTTAGAGACCACACACACACGCATACCTACTCCCAGAGCAATAGAAAAAGAGAGTTGCGACACTCCCATAGACTTCCATCAGAGAGGGTTCAAGCGGAGCTAGTAATCAAGGATCTTTGCTTCCATAGGAAACAATGGCGGCGCCTTTTTCACGCTACTTCCGCTTTATGCTGAGCTCAACAGTTCCAAACTTTGACATTCACGGCTGTAGCCCCATTCACTTCCATTGCTTTCTGCCTGATATTGTCAGTGCTAAGTAGACGAATGTACGACGGTTTTTTAATTGTCATATGCATTTCCTATACCAACTGCACTAGTAGATACTGGTATTGTTCTTTGAGGATTTTGTGGTGCTTGTTTAACTGATATTTATAGCTTAATTGTTGACCGAAATTTCAAAGCTAAAAGTTAGCCTGCAAACCTTGATTTGGAGAGAGGCTAGCTTAAAGATAATGTTCCTATGTCAATAATGAATTTCAGACAAAACACACTTAGTTAGGCTATGGTAGTAGAGTAACGTTAGATAATAGGTAGGGTTATCAACGAGTTTTGAAAGTTATAATCCTAACTTTACTTGCCGAACCTGATTAGTCAGCTCACTCACATTCGAAATGCAATGAGGGGGGGAACCGTAGGATAACGTTAACGTGATCTTTATGAAATACATGTCCTTCAGCATCAGGTGTGGTCGTTATCAACGAGTTTGTGATTAAGTTACTGTTCTTCGGGTTAACAGTGGAAGCAATTAATGGGACCATATTTGCTTTAGACCTGTTGTAGCTTGTTAGCTTGCCAGACATAAAATCTTATGGCGCTATGAAGTGAACCACGAGCTGAACTTGTGATCAGAACATGACATGAACTCGGGTACATCACTTGTGAAGGACGGAGGTTTCGGTTATGAACTTCAGGCCAGGGGAGCTGTAGATGCAAACACTGTACTGTACTGTACACGTGTCACCCCTGCCTTCTGTCACTTGCCTACCCTGTCCTGTCCTGTGCCACTACCACTGTTCTAACCCGGGACAGTGGCACGAGACAAGAGCGTGGCCGTGGGACAGTGGCACGTGTGCAGTTCAGTATCACTTTTTGGCTTCAACTGCTGTTGTTGGATGTCAGGTTGCAGTCAATTTATTCTACATTTTAATATACATTTCTGAGGTCTATATCACCACAGCAGGTCGATGTTCTTAAAGGAATAATTTTCATTGCAATAACTTTGCAGATGCTGAAAGTGACATGACAAGAGGACATTGGCTGTCTTTAGGTAAGTGGCCCTTGTAAGTAGGATATTTTTTTTTTACCTTGTATGGATAACTGTGAAGTGTAGTCAGGTTAACAATGCTCTAAGGGCACATATTTGGTCCATCCATAGAATCAGAACAATGTTAGCAATGATGTAGTCTAGTTAGCTGTAGTGGGTATACTGTGATATATGTAGTCTTGTTAACTGTAGTGGGTATACTTTAATCAACCACAAATGTTAATATGTACCCTTGTCTATTTTAAGCGGGTATACTGAGATGGTGATGCTTTTTAAGTGGGTATACTGTGCATTCCTGCGTTCCATGTAGACTACAGTACTGAATGTTAGTAATCAAATATGATATATTTAAAAACAGCACTCACTGATGCATTAACTTATTGTTATTGTAGTACACCTTTTTTAATTGTCCTACAGTTGTGGAGAGAATTGCTTTAAAAAGGTTACCAAGTTAGTCGCTTTAGTTAAAAATGCGTAAGCCTAATGTAATGTAATGACAAAAGAGATGCATAAAACGTTTTGTAGATTTGTACAATTACATACATTTATTAAACAATTACAAAATATAATTGGGTAAGAGACTTAATGAAATTAACACATCAGATCTAATTGGTTATTATTTCTAATAAAGATGTTTAGTGACCAACACATGTACAGCAGGTACCTCATGACACAAACATGTCAGTTTTCTCAGCCCTGCTTTTGTCTTCCGCAGGGACCGGGTTGACAAGTGGTTATTGGAGTGATTGAGTGGTGGTTGGAGTGAGGAATAGGCTGCTAGAGGCTGCTGGAGCAACAAGACTCCCTGAAGCTGAGACTGGAAAGGGCAGGCCAAGTACTTCGATGGCAACAAGCAAGGTGGGAGGCATGGGTTTAGGTGCAGAAGGATTTCGAGTCTTCCTTGCCTTTTTGCTTTGACTCTTGCTTCCAAGATGGCCATCATCCTGTCACTTTTTGTTCCTATCAGCCCTAATTGATTTTGCTTCAATACGAAGCCTCAGTCTGATGTATGTGTTGACAATTTTTAGTTTTAGGTCATGGCATGAAGGCAGTGTGCTGTGCAGGAGCATGGCCTCTCTCTGTAGTAGTGCCACTGCATTGGCTGACTCCATAAGGGAATCGGTCGTCCTTGCCCGGAACAACTGCTCCACTTTGCTGATGAGTTCGAAGGCCTCTTGTGATGGACGGTAAGGGCACCTCTCTTGAACTCCTTCAGTTGTAGCAGTACGCTACATTTGCTAGTAGCACCATCATTGCTATTGTCTGCAACAGCATGCTGGCATTCCTCACAACGAGAGTTACTGATTACCCTCTTAACAATATATCCTGCAAGGTAATATAATACACAGGCATCTGTTTTGGTTAAGGTAGGTGTTGCTGTTGCAGGTGTTGCTGGGTCTATCAGTTCCTCCAGCCTCAGACCAGGACTGCAGATGGTGTCGAACCAGTGGTCTACCTTCTCAAGGAACCAAGATGTTGTGAGGTAAGACTGTGGCCGTTGCTCCTCCTCAGCCAGGTATTTCAGGCCAGCACTGGTCGCTCTACTGAAGACGTGTATGGCAGGTGACAATGACACCGAGATTGAATAAATATGTGCTGTTGGGGTCAGATCTTTGAAAAGTTGGGATCTCATTTGTCTGCTGCATTGAAGTTGGTCAACAACAAAAATGGGAATGATTTTGCAGTCATGAAGGATAAATTGGTATGTACTGTGATAGTATGTACTGTGTCTCTGTGTTAAGGGCCGTTCACACCAGGAACTGTAACGATAAATGCGTCCACACTGACCAACAATAACAAAAGTCTCTCGTGTTGATGAATTTGCTGGCTAAAGTTCAATGGATTCTGATTGCCTGTCAGCTTTTTATTCTCAAAATAACTCTTGACAGATAGTTGGGAATCACATTTTTAGTGTTATCATTATAGTTCATGTGTGGATGTAAGGTCTGGCTCCCCCAACCGACCTTGCAGAGGTCGGCCGTGTATGGGTATGTAAAACTCTTGCTGGTCTCTTTGGTTTCTGGTAATAACTTGATGTGGCATCTGTGAATGTCTTGTACCAAGTGTACACTGACTGTTACCTGCTCTCTCCATTCTCCACTGTGCCTGTTCTTACCTAGGACCAAGGATGCAGAGGACAAGATGGGTGTGCGGTATGACTGAAATTATCAGAAAAGGTCAGAAGAGGCCCTTACACAGGTTTTTCTTGATCCAGCATCAGCATCTCCAACTCCAACACCTCCTGTAGCACTCCAGACTCCAGCCAAATGTGCTACCTCTTCCTTACATTAGCCCTCTTGTAGGTGTGCATAGTGTATGTAGAGCATCCTTTCCACATTGTGTCTTCGGTTGTTCACACACAATTATTGTTCAGACTTGGGAATCTAAAATGTTTTTCAGAATGTCTTTGAAAATCTAAATGAGTGTCTGCCCTCCTTTTTATGTTGCAGTCTCACCATCTCCCTCACAGCCTTTTTTGTGTTTTGTTCCTGTTCTTGTTGAAACACACTTATTCCACACATTGCAAATTTAATAAACAAATCTAGTGAAAACCTAAAATGTATCAGTCATCCTTTTTATGCTGTTATAAGTGCTTTATTGAAACCGTTGATTGCTTTATTGAAACTGAGTTACAAGTGTGTTATCGAAACAGTGGCTGTCCTGAACAAACTGTTAAACAAACTTACTTTTAACACAGCTGTTGATTGTGAATTGTTTATGTACTTTTGACATGTTTATGGCTTGGTCTTAAAATATTATCAAGGATGAGTGGTGGCCACCTTTAGGCTATTTGTTCAAAATTAATGAACAGATTGAATGCATTGATCAAACTTACTTGTAACAAGCTGTTACTGATCGCCATTTATACTTATTTACTAGATGTTGCTTACTCTTAAAATTGTCAGAGCTGTATGTGGTCGGCTTACATTTAGGGTGGCCACCTGTATCTAATCAAAAGAGCTGGAGAGGACAGAACACATCAAAAGCCCACAGTAACATAGGATACAAAATACATACATTTTGACAATGTAAGTTCATTATACATGACGGGAGACAGGTAAATGAAGGATCCTAAAGAAAAGACAACAGTAATGTTGGAACCGCCAAACAATAGGCTACTGTAGAATTCTGGGGTATTCTGATGTGTTCATATGTTAGGCTACTTCTGTGTGTAGTAGTCTATACAACAGGGAGAGGTCCATATTGTACATAACTGTGCTTTAGGCCTGTGTACCAGCAAGAAGGTCATAGGCCTACAGCCCGATGTTTAGGAACATCAGTGATAAACTTCAGAACGATGTTTGCAGAGCGATTAAACTCGCAATATGTCATGGGCACTATCATGTAAGCATGCTAACACGTCATAACACTTAAAATTAAACTCATGTTTGGTTTGTTTCAATGTTTCCCGTTATCGTTGCTGTTTATCCCATAGAAATAACATGGCAGCGCGAGGGCTGTTTGGAACTGTTGAAGCGTACGTGAACCACGTGACCGCTCGGCGGCGACTTCAAAGAGTGTCGCAACTCTCTTTCTCTATGGCTCTGCCTACTCCTATCCAGACAGTCATACACACACAACCATAACCACACTGGATGTAGCATCAATAAAAAAGGATTGTGGAATTACAAGTGACTGGACTGAACTGTTCTCACCGGCACCTCCACTGGTATCAAGCCAGCCACCTACACCTCCCTCTCCAACCTCTTTTCAACTTCTGACTAGTTCTCTCGCGCTATTAGCTATTAGCTAGCAAGCTAATAGCTAACAAGCTATTAGCGCTGCGCAGCACCAGTTGTGATATTTATCCTACTGAGTGTAATCGTAGGTAATGTCATGTATGAAAACTAGTATTGTGTGAAGTCCAGGGCAGCTGAGGTGTGGCGATATCATCAATACGCAAGTATGCGGTTTATCTGTCCAAACAAACTCACAAGGGCTACAGTTTCTGATTTTTCCACCCTGGGACTAGGTTTCAAAAAAGTGCGGTTTTCGGGCAGTGCGTTTACAGGATTCGTTTGGACGATCGGCCAAGACAAAGCAAAACCGGTGCGTTTAACCCAAAAAGCGTCTCCGTGTGGACGGGGCCTTAGTCTTCATGTATTCCTGAGCCCACTGAAACCGTTTCTGCTTGTGAGCATTGTTTAGGGGTGGCCAAATAGTAGGTTTATGCATACTTGCAAACTTCTTGAGGATCTTACACCTTGAAGTTCGCGGGACTTCAGAGGCACCAGCGGCTTCAAATACCTGTTTGCTGCTTTGCAATGGCATTTTTTGCAGCTGCTCTCTTAATCCTATGAATTTGTCTGGCAGACACCTTCCTTATTATGCCTTTGTCTGCACGAACCCGCCTGTGCTCTGAATCAGCGACAAATTTCTTCACAGTACGATGATCACGCATAAGTTTTCGTGAAATATCCAATGTTTTCATACCTTGTCCAAGGCAGTGCACAATTTCACGCTTTTCAGCAGCAGAGATATCCTTTTTCTTTCCCATATTGCTTGAAACATGTGGCATGCTTAACAATGTGGAACATCCTTTTTAATTAGTTTTCCTTTGATTGGGCTCACCTGGCTAACTAATTATCACAGGTGTCTGAGATTGATTTCAATGATCCAAAGAGCCCTGAGACAGAATACCATCCATGAGTTTAATTGAAAAACAAAAAAATAAATGTTTATGACACTTAAGTCCAATGCATAATTTGGAACACGGTGTACATACAAAACATTTATATACATTCATACATGTAAAGTGAATATCTACAGTATAGGGGGGCTAACAGAAAACCAACAACCAGAGTGAGTTCAGTCTTACAAGTTAGTCATAACATCTAGTAAGAAAGCTTGAATTGGGCCAGGACTGGGTGTGTAAAAGTGAAAGGATCAAGCTTTGAAACACATAATTTCATTCATTGTAATAGACCTCTGAAGTTCGCCTACAAAAAAGCTACCATGTTTGCCCATTTAACAACATCCAGCCAGCTTAAAGCAGAACCATGGGGGCAGTGGGGAGTTACTGTCCGTTTCAGTTTTGATGCCCCCACTGGTCTGCTTAAGCTGCTTGTCCATAACTTGCCCTATTCTTTTTCCTAAGGGGTGCATGTGGTGAGCTTGAACAACAGGACTATGGGTAAATTTACACTGAACTTACACTTTAATGCAAGTTGCATCTGGGGTAGCAAAAATCGAAGTGTGCCGCCTTCACGAACCGGAGGACAAAAGTGTGTTCAGAAAAATGTCTGCATTTCAGACTTTTTCATCCCCGCGAGTTTAACAGGTGTGACGATTCAAAATCTCCATGTTGTTTTTCCATAGAAAAAAATCGCCAGATACCGGATCTCAAAGATGGCAGCTTTTTTGTAGGCGAACTTCAGAGGTCTGTGGTAGCCAGCAAGAAGACAGTTGCTAGAAGTTTAGTAGGTGAAGTTCATCAAGTCAGTTGATGTTGCTCTGCCTCTAGTAGGTGATGCTGAATCACTTTGAGACTCATCTTTTAAATATTGCCTCAACAAGAAGTAATATCCAAACGAATCAAAGCAACAGTTTGTGGTGGCAATCCATTCAGCCACCTCACGGAAGTTATGAATTAGGCCTTCCAGTGATGACCAACTTGTGCGGTCGACGTCGACCTTGTGGTACTCTACCAAACACATAGCCACATGGATAGGTGTGTAGCAAACAACAAACACAATCCAATTGGCTGTTACAAGTCGAACAAATGTCTTCTTTAGCACAGAGGTCTCCTCACCACTCTGATGCTCTCCTGATGTACGCAGAATGCAAGAGGTCTGGATGGAACAGAAAGTCAGTGTCACTAGTGGGAGGACATAGCCCAATATCACCAACACCAGGAGGAATGTAAGAGAAAGCCTCTCCTCATCACGACGGCTGTAACATGTGCACAATTTTTCTGGAGTGTTGTTAGAGCCAAACACGAGGCATAGAGACACCACCGTTACCCAGATGAGAGTGCAGACTAGCACAGCAATACGTTTCTTGGTGCTCTGCTCTCGGGCCCAGAAGGGGAACCTGATGCTGAGGTAGCGGTGCACACTGATGCAGGTGACGGTGAAGATGCTGGCGTACATGTTGATGTAATGGATGGAGACCATGGCTGAGCAGAAGTCCGAGGGCTCAAGAGGGTGGTAGGCAGCAAACACGCGTACAGGCAGGAAGAGCACCAGGGCGAGGTCTGTCAGGGCCAAGTTCAGCGTGTAGATGTGCGTGTCCGTCCACTGACGGCGCTTCAGGAGGAGGACGGTCACTGCCAATACGTTGAGCAGCAGGCCCAGCAGGAACACTGGGATGTAGAGCACCTGCTGGAAGTACTGGGGCTCATCTGCCCAGCTGTCATTACACCTCTACACCCCAGCCAGGGCCCAGAGCCAAGAGAGAAAGGGGAGAAAGAGTTGGTGTGAGAGAGTTAGTTAATGGTAGAGCCAACCGTTATTGGTTGTTGCAGATGTTGTAATGCTTGTTTAGATCATGTATTCATAGATAGAGAATCTTAGGAGAAGCATACCAACGACTGTCCCTGGCTTTGTCAAACTCTTTGGATTCCTGTTGGATTCCACTCATGTTGCTGACTGCGCCTTAAAAGGAATAGCCTGTTGTAGTATGTGTGCTAACAGTAATAATAAACTGTAAGAGTTTAACACCACTATTGGTTCCTCATTTTTATTATCTGTAGAAAGAAGAGTGTGAGTCGTCTTCCTGTGCAGTCATTAGACAGATAGATAGATAGATAGATGGACTTTATTGATCCCCAAGATTTAGCACTGCACTAGAGACCAGGTGCCAGAGGATCACTGAAGTCTCTCTTGAAGCTTCTAAAGGAAGATTCTAAAGTCATAGTCAACTGGCAGTGGCTACTGAAATGAATATTATTTCAACTTCACTCAGTCATCTTACTGCCATATGATGTTGCTGCATCATTTGGAAAGTTGCTTGGCTACATAGCAAAGGGCACATAAGGCAGGGGAATATTAGGGTGATTTCAGGACAAGGTCGGCCTGGGCCAAGTACTGACAGCAGGCTTGTGCAAAATTCAGAATTTTAGAATGGATCTCCATTCAATTCACGAATTGGAATTTGAATTGAATTGGCTCTGCCCCACAGGAAGTTGAATTTGAATTGGAATTGGAATGACAGGAAGTGGAATTAAATTCATGGCAATTCAAAGCAACTCCAGTCACACAGTTGTGTTGAATCTCACATGCATTCAGTTTTGGGAAAGTTACTTTGCACTATAAAATTGAATAGCTACAGTTCCGAAATAATATAACACACTGTATTCTTACTTAAAATGTTTAATTAGTATAACACAGTTTTTGTCTTTTGTTGATTATGTTGATTTTGGAGATGACTTGGCTAAAAGGAGTAATTTAATGTTAAGGTGGAAAAGTGAACATGATCATTTAAATCAAGTAAACTATACTTGAATTGCTTAAGTTTTGCTACACTGTGAAGTTAGTTAGTTAGTTAACCTTACTTAACCTGTTAGTTAACCTTAGTTTAAAAAAAAACATGCAAACCAATTGCCTTGAAATTACAGACTAATCTGGAATAGGAATTCCAAGTTGTGCAAACAAATGCTTACTTTGTGTAGTACACTTACACTAAGGAGAATTCCTATTTAAAATAACTTGGTCATCACAAGTAAAGTATATTGTGTATTAAACACAAGGTGTGCTAACTGATGTTACATTTCCCACAGTGCATTTCCTGAATGCCACCTCCCTGGCCCACATATTTGTAAAGATATCACATAGTAATCCTTACTAAAAATTCAATCTTAAATTACAATAAAGTGACAGTGACACTAACGGTTATATATATACTGTTGGTGTGTAATTTATGTGGATGCATCGCACCATCAAGTAGATGACTATCCAAAACACTCTAATGCTGTGGGTAGAGCAACATGTTACATTTGTATTTTGGGTACTACCCTCTGAAAGTACTGTACAATGAAGTTGAGACCTCACTATGTACCACTAATATGTGGCACACACCTGGGTTTGTCCAGCGGGTCAGGGAAACCTCAATCTTTGATGTCCACAGTGAGTCAGGACTTGGCCTGATTTCTGCATTTCAGTGTATCCATGATGTTGTGAAGGCATTGCGGTTGATATTAATATCCTGACCAGAGAGGAGAGTGCCATTTAATGGACAGCCACTTACACCCTTCTAGTAGCAACATAAGTTGCAAGGAGAGCACCCATAAAAATCCTAGTCAAGCTCATTTAGCATTTAACTTAGCAGAGATAGCTTCAGTAACTTAGCAGAGACAGGGTACCTGTTTGTATGGTTTCCAGATACAGATCTGTGTCTGTCTATAACTGTCAGCACTAGTTCTAATCACAGGTTGGGTCTGTTTTGGATAGTCATTGATGGGGTGATGTATCAATATAAATCACATATCAATTACACAACAACACTATATATAGCCTTTAGTGTCGCTGTCACTTAGTTATTGTAACTTAAGATTGAACTTCAGTAAAGATTAATATGCCATCCCTTTAACAATATGTAGGCCGGGTCTGTGGTATTCTGGAAATGCATTTTTGTCATATCAGTTAGCTGAACTGTGACATTAGTTAGCACAACTTCAATACACCTGTTGTGTTTAATAAACATAGAGTGTAACAAAGGGCCGACTCTAGATCGTCGTATTGCTTGCCTCCAACCAGCCAATCAGAGAGCACGCTGCCCTCCGGGACTTCAGAACGTTGTTAATACAGAGGAAGAAGAAAGTTCTCGAGAGAGCTGGCGTTAAGTGACTGAGTGTGCTGTTTAAATGATTGTTTGTTATAGTGTTTTAAGGTGTATTTTCTACTTGTGTGCGTTCAGTAACAAGTGAGTATCTGTATTATGTTTGGTGTATGTTATGTGTCAAGTTATTGAGGAAATATCGTATAAGCGTGAGGCACGCGATTCACATGTGCATTTACCGCGAGTGCGTGTTTACCGCGAGTGAAATGCTTATGCTGTAAGTGTGGACTTATATTATTATGTGTCCACACGTATGCTTAAGTGTGGACACATAATGTTAGGACACATTCCATATGAATGTCGAATAGTACCATGTTTATTATTATGTATGCCTATGTGACTTGTTTACCATATTATGCTATACTTACCTGTTACACATTCATCAGTAGTGTTAATGTTAATGTGGTGAGGTCATGCTATATTCAGCTAAGCTAGGTTGTTATTATAACGTGTAGCAGACATGTATAGGCTATAGCTCATGTTGTAGCTTATGTTTATTTGTATCTAGCACATAGCTGATTATTGTCTCTCTTTCTATTATCTCCTGCACACACACACACACACACACACACACACACACTTACACACCCATACACATAGACCTGTTTATTGGGATTCAGCCATCTGTGGATTTCTGCAATAAACCTGTTGGAAGAACATTTTGGTGTGCACATTCTGACCGATTGTCCCTCAGCGGCCACAGCTTTTAATTGACCTCAAGATCTAGTTAATGTCCATCAGAACATAGAGTATACTTTACTTGTAATTGTAATGACCAAGTTAGTTGAAATAGCAATTATGTGTACTGTAAGTGCACTACAGTAAGTGAGCATTTGTTTGCACAACTTGACATTACAGACAAATCTGGAATGGGAATTGCAAGGACAAACAGTTTGCATGCTTTTTAAAACTAACAGGTTAAGTAAGATTATAAACTAATTGTACAGTGTAGTACAAACTTCAGCAATTCAAGTATAGTTTACTTGATTGTTCACTTTTCTACCTCAAAATGAAGTAACACTCATTTTACGCAAGTAATCTCAACAAAAGACAAAACCTGAATTCTACTTACTAGAACATTTTAAGCAAGTAAAACTTATGTTTTACAGTGTGGAAATATAATGTCTTACTGTTTTAAGTTACAAGTTGTGTGTTTAATGCTATCATATCTGGCATATACTGTGAGGCTTCATTGTTTAACACTACCCTTAAATTATGTATATGAATTTCTTCGAATTTCATTGAATTTCTAATTCAAATTCGAATTGTAATTCTACATCCTGTCATTGACCTTATTTCAAATTCAATTCAAATTCAAGAATTTAATTGGAATTTAGGAGTCATTCTCAATTCAATTCTGAATTGTGCACAAGCCTGACTGACAGGGGACCCTCATAACATAATGACCAAGATTAGTATTAATGGGGTAGCCGATATTGTATTCTTTCATAAAGCCTGAACCTTTAACCAACACCCAGGTTACTTTAAACAACACCGACCATATATTTAGGAAATGTTAGCAACATCTGTACTTCCTCCATAAGCAACGACAACTGCAAGTCAAGAAAGCAATTTTACAAGCTTTTCACAACTGCTTCATTCAATCCACGCTCACCTTTGACATCCTGGCATGTTTGGATCCCTGAGTGAGTTGAACAAAGGTCCTTTCAACAGAATAATTAGGAGGAGTGCTAAGATCAGTGGACAACCCCAGATCACCCTTGCAGCCATATTTGAGAAACAAGCCATCAGGAAATGCAGGCTCATGGCATCCGACTCCACTCACAACCTCAATGACCAATATGAACTATTAGCCAGTCCCTACCCTTAAAATCTAAATGAGCCATGGTCACCTTCGTGCCTCCATTAGATTGCTAACACCTACTGTCAATAGAGGCAAAATGAGATGAGTTTGGTCTTTTAAAATACTCTTTCTTTACATTTACAAAGGTAAAAATACTTCAGTTTGTCTGCAGAAACCCTCTTCAAAGTAATATAGACAGGTACATGTAATGATTTTTTGAGCTTACACTCTTTGGGCTCTATCTTGCACTCTAGCGCAATTGACTTTGCGCAAATCGCTTTGTGGGCGGATCTTGGGCGCTGTTTCTATTTTACCCACGGGATAATGACTGTTGCGCCCGACGCAAATCTAAAATGGGGTGATCTGTAGTAAGTACATTACTCATGGGTGTGGTTTGGGCGTAACGTGCAATAAACCAATCAGAGCGTCATCTCACATTCCCTTTAACAACAGGCACGCTTGTTCCAGTGGATTGCTGTTATGATGGCGGATTTGCCAGGCGCAGCCAGGAATGGTTCACAGCGCTATAGTCAGTTGGCTATTGATTTTTCCTCTTGACAAAATGTAATACAGAAATGTCACTTTCCGATGTTTTGGGATCACTCTCACTGAATCACGAGGTTATGAATGCATGGTGATATTTTTGCAATGTAATCTAACATTACCTCAGATAATCTCTCCTCTAAGCGATTGTGAGACTGTTCTCAGCGTCACAGGTTGGCTTCGATGTGAGTGGTTGAAGTAGCACGTCAATAGATACGGAAGTTACCAAATATAGTGTTTTCCCCCATAAAGGACCTTTACAGTTATAAATGCCCAGTTTTAGGGTCTGGGCCTTTTGCTTTTGATGCTTGCTGTACATATCCCCTTACAGTTTAGTTCAGTACAGTTCAGTTATTGTAGGCTACAATGCAGTAGCCTAGTATTTTTTGTGTCCATAATAGGCCTACTGCATTCCCTGCATAACAACTGTAGGCTAAATATTTCCTCCAAAACTGTGGTTTTAATACTCAGAAATCTGCAGTTTGGCACTTGGAGTAATGCAGTTATTTTTTGTAAGGGTCTGATTGTGCTTGTAGCCTATACTGGCTGTGGCTGACTGTTCTTCACCTCTGTCTGTAGTAGGGTGCTTGCCAAAGACAGAGTAGCTCTACTGAACTGGCTGTCCTGATTCCCTTCAATATTTTTTCAAACGTGGACTAATAATTTTAATACTTCATATAGGCCTAATTTACTATATGCATCTATTGCCCATGCAGCACAGCGAATCAAAGTTAATAGCCTACATTAGGCTACTTTCCATTTTGCATAGCCTACGTTCAGTTGTAGGCCATGTAAACCAATTAAAGCTTGACTGAAATATTGTAAACATGTACTTTTATAACGTATGGGAAGAGTGAACCAGTTTTGACGGGTTCTAATGTTTCTGCTGAAAAACTGATAGTTTCATCCTGAGCTGCACGTTATCATGAGCGCAAAGATGAGGGTTTTTCTTTTTCTTCTTTTTTTTTTAAATAGTCGCCCTCAAAAAACGGGACATGAAACTTTGCGAAGTACCATGACTGGGAAAGGGTGGCAAGCAAGCCGCAGACAGATCAGGGGATTCACTTCCCTGTTAGGTAGGCCTAAGCTAGGCCAACAACATGCGCTGGGGAGATGCGTGTAGACATCTAACCATGGAACGAACAGAAGTTTACCCGACTGCTGTTCCCGCCATGGAGGTATTATATATAACTCGAGAGAGTGACCGCCCCGCCCCCATTCACTTCAATGGTCCATGCTAGGCTAGCTACTTCAGCCAAAAAAGTTTGAAATTGACCGCAGCCATCTTTATGAAAATGGCGTTTCATGGGTGTTCGTTTCCGACACCAGCTAGAATTAGCCTATTAGATTCCACGTTACAGACAGAGTCAACGTCAGGTACAACGGTATGTCGTTGATGAAGATTGGACATTCCCTCAGAGGAAAAGAATTTGTTCGGGAACGCGCTTCACTTCACCTTGTTATAAGCGCAAATTTATTTAATTGGTTGGGATAACATTTTGGGAATGGTGGTAGAAGTTTGCCCTGTGTCTTAAGTCCTAGGTTATTTAATGTGATGTTCATATGTGATAATACACAATGCGAATCAATATTGAGTCACTTATAGGCTACACAAATAATGATTCCTAAATGCTATATTTGGACAGGTTGTAGGCCTATTACGCAATAGGCTATCCCAACGAAAATGACTATAATTAAGTAGACATGGGATGTAAGAAACTTGTGGATAGCTGGGAGTTGTGCTGCACCCAGTGTGAATTTGCAGCTTGTTAAACCTAGGCTACATTTGCAGGCAGACGAAATGAAACCAACCCAAGTTAACTTACCGATAGAAGCGCACATCCCTCGGGTAGTTCGAGCAGGCATTTCAAGAGTCTGCAACTGTTGTTGATATTTGGCTTTTGCCTCGACATATGCATAGCCTAATCATGTCAGTTTTGCAAGAAAGTAACCTAAATAAGTAATTGACATTTGTTTCGTTTTAAATCACTTGGGGAGACAGGTTACATGATCCAGACGTTGCGTTGTCATGGACTACAGTCTACGTTTTAAAATAGTTTTCATACACAACGCAATGAGTAGGCTAATAATTGGATATAGGTCATTGCTATGCATCTTCTAAAATGTATGGTCATAGTCAGTTACCTTGTCAACCCACCAGACCCGGCGCCAGACACAAATTCACGGACGGGCATTACACTTTTCCAGGGGGGGCACGGGAACTTAAATTGATCACGGTAGTTTAAGCTTACACTTGACAAAACATTCTAATATGAAAATGTAAATGCAATTGTTGTAAAATGGTGCAGCTCCTTTAAGAGAGCCCCGTGCGCAGGGATGGAGAGAGAGAAAGCGAGAGGGGATGTGTGTTAGAACTGAGATGCGTGTGGAAAAAGTACGTGCTGTTGAGACTGGAGCTAGTCATATTCAAAATAATGCAAAAATAAATCCGCAGATAAAACCAAAATCCTCGTTCATTTGCTAACCACTTTCAGATAGTGTTAGGGAGTTCACCGAAGTTACGGATAACTTCGGCCCTGGAGTGGTAAAGCTCCCTGTTCTCCGACTAGGTCAGAAGAAAAAAACAGTAAAGGTTAACGCTCTCAAACAACCCCAGAAACTACTAGGCCTACTTCTACTAACTATGATACGAGATATAGCCTACCTGCGAGCCTATAAGCTATATTTGTCATCGGATGACAGGGGTTAGTGCAGAAATGAAGTAGACTGCGCCACGTAACCTCCTTTCCCCTAAATTTCAACATTGAAGGTCGGTTGTGTGCCGGCTGGGAACGTGGACACGCGAGGACGCTCGTGCCCAACACTAAACTCCTGCATGAGCTGTCATCTACCAATCAGCATGTAAAACCTGGTGCCGGAAGTTGCAACCATGTAACGCCATGGTTTCAAAAATGTCGGCGGCCAAATGCCATGCTAAGTGGCTGAAGCTAACCCTTCAAATCCTGACCCCCTGGTTCCCGCTATTCATTCTCGTAAAGTTTCTTCCGTTATTCATGCCCTGAATGCTAATTCGGTACATCTTCCTAATGTATGAGGCACTGTCGCTACAACTGTGTACATGTCTGTCACTACCTTGACTCAAGGGGAGACGGGGGAGGGGCCTTCATTAACTTGCGGGGCCCTACGCAACTTGCGTAGTGTGCATATAGGGAGAACCGGCCCTGACCACTCCAATGGATCGATCCCAGATGGATGAGTGGAGCTAGGCGGAACGAAATTCATCTGGCGAGAGTCAGGTTAGTGCCTTACCATCAGGCAACTCAACAACAAGAAACAAGTTCACCTAACTTTCCAACTCTGCACATATCCCATTAACTGCATGACAGTAGGCTATTTACAATATTTTATGTAAAGTAGAGTTAAACACGTTATCATCAACTTAATGGACGCAGCAACTACAAAAATTGGCTTACAAAAAAAGGCTACTTGCTGCTTTCTTTTACTGTCTATGGTTGCTGGTTAACAGCATAAGCTTATTTAAGTGAATTCACAAACTCAAGACTTCAAGGCCATCATGAATATAAAACGTTTTTTGAAAACAAGGATGGAGGGAACATAGCAAAGCTTGGAGTTTTTTCAGATGGGCTACAACAAGGTAGGCAAAATTGTGGTGCTTGTCAAAACCTAAGCGCAGCTGGAATAATGCTTATACTGTAGGCTGATATTAAAGCGCACATGATGTTTAAAGCCATACACAACGGTAAATTGGAACAAAACTAAAGGTAACTTTAGCCTTTATAGGGCTGTATAAAGTTGTCCAAATTAATAGGTCGTAATTAGGCGTTGTGGCCATGCATGCGCCCTTAAAATAGCATCTGAATTTGCACCACTGACTTTAGACCAGGAGGTTCCTGGTCTGTGGCGGAATTGTTTTCTGAAACTGAAAAATATCAACAGGGACCGTTTGCGCCAGAACACGCCCCCTCTTTTCGCTGAAACGCCCCCGTGGGCACACATGTACCTATGGAGGGAAGTTTCCAATTTACTTTGATGTAGGGAAGTGGCCCCCAAAGGCTATGCAATATGCTACTCAGTTGTAAATGTATATTCTGGTCTTACTCAAAGCCGCACTGATTCATGTTGTTTGGACCAAAACAAAAATGTACACTTGTCATCATCCAAAAATAGACCCGTGGCTGATGTTAGACTGGACTTTCCGTTTCAGGTGGAACATTTAAGCAGTTAGTGGCTGCTGAATAGCGTGCTCCGTATGTAACTACCTAAACTTCCAAACTTATCTATCTTAAATCTCCTTGTTACCATCTACTTTCTACGGATTTACTGGCTACCGATTATATCTCGTGAACAAACTCTTGCATAAACTGTTGTTGCTCGAGGCTTTGGATTATCGGACTCTATAACCTTGATCGCCAAACTTTTCTGTCAAACGTTAACGTTAAACGTTAAGCCAGTATCAAGGGCTGCAAATAATACCGGGCCAAGGAAACGATATCTGGAAGAAGAAAGCATCAAATTCCTTCTAACGTCTCTCAAAACTAGTGACTCAATATAAAAGTGAGATCTTCTCAGATTACTTACCCGCTACCTGTGTTCGAGTTATCAAGGAACTGCACGATATCGCTGTTGCTAGCCAACTAGCAAACAAACGTTTAAAAAAACAGTTGACACCGGCGAGCCCTCGCCGCGACACGATGCCTCCCCTCAGCTGTGCACCAGGCTGCGACTCATGCGTCCTTCTCAGCGAAAAGATAGTGGAACTCGAAGCCAGAATAGCGACCCTCCATCAGATTGAGAAGGATGAACAGTTCCTCGACACCATTCTCTCCGTAAGTAACGTTACCTCTCTTACACACACAAATGCCAGATGCCCTGATTTCACTCTGTCCTCCAATACTTTAACCATGCCATGCACTAATGCAACTTCTGTCCCTGTTGCCTCTCCCCGGCCTCTGCTGAGAACCAAGCCTGCTCTGCTGGCCAGCTCCACTCCACACCAGCCTGAGCCATGGCGTAGAAGCAAGCATCACAAGCACGGCAGACGGTCCGGACGGCACTCGGGCCCAGCCCAACCTATACGTCTGGAAAATCGCTATGCCATTCTGACCGAGGATGAGGAGCCCCTCCAGCCCCGAGACAACCATCCTGGTCCCTCCTCAAAGTCGGCGCCCCCCCGACCCCCTTCTCCCCGGACCTCATCAACCTCCACCCTGGTCATCGGCAGTTCCATGGTTAGAGACCTCTGCATTCCCCCATCATGTAGCGGTCCCTCCAAGGTCTACTGCTTCCCTGGTGCCAAGGTCCTTGACATCCAGCAGAAACTCCCAAGCATCCTGGCCCGCCACACCAAGGTCAACAACATCATCGTACACGTGGGCACGAACGACATCAGAGATAAGCAGTCAGTAGCACTGCAGGAAAACTACAAAACTCTCATCACCACTCTGATGGGCACAGAAAAACGCTTTGTCATCTCTGGGCCTCTCCCTACCTACAGAAAAGGTGCTGAGAGATGGTCCAGACTGTTCGATCTCCACACCCGGCTCAAACGCTACTGCGCTTCCCTAAGCATCCCCTATGTCAACAACTGGGGCTTGTTCTGGGAGAGGCCCAGTATGCTGAAGCGTGATGGTCTCCACCCAAACCAACATGGAGCCAGGCTACTCTCTGACAACATAGCGTCCACACTGAGACATTGACATTCTGTAGAAAATATTACAGATTCACGCCCCCCAGGTATTGATTCGAATGGCATTATACATGTGGATGAGTCTGAGAATGTTTTCTGCAGGGTAACATACAATACTACTACCATAGATCAAGCTGTGTCATGCAATAGCATGACTTATGCTTATAGTTCTATTCCAACGTTGATTTCTACCCAACGTATAGTAAAAACAAAAGACAAATTTAAAACCAGAAACCTAACAAATATTCTTTCCATACCTCAGCATATTCCTCAAAAGCCAGAGGCATTTTCAGCTAACATGGGTTTACTAAATATAGGTGCACTTACTACCAAAACCTTTGCAATCAATGATTTTATTAGTGAAAAAAATTTGGATTTTCTGTTTCTTGTTGAAACCTGGCTGACTTCAGACAGCGAA
This sequence comes from Alosa sapidissima, assembly GCF_018492685.1. Lineage (NCBI taxonomy): Eukaryota > Metazoa > Chordata > Actinopteri > Clupeiformes > Clupeidae > Alosa > Alosa sapidissima. The sequence continues at coordinate 37,487,459 of NC_055957.1, forward strand.
GCTGTTCTTGTTGAGACTTGTCCCCCAAATTATAATTTCTTCCACTCAATTAGACAAGGCAAACGAGGTGGTGGAATTGCCTCCATTCTCTCAAACAAATATAGTTGCACACGAGTCAACTTTGGCGAATTCGCTTCCTTTGAGTATATTGCCCTCACTCTGAAGGCTGACCCAGCTGTACTTCTATTAACCTTATACCGCCCTCCTAAACTATGGACTGGCTTTCTCGACCAGTTTTCTGAACTTATGTCGCTCATCATCACTAGCTATGATCGGATAATTGTAAATGGCGACTTCAATATTCATGTCAATAAGACAACTGATGCTAAAGCCAGTAAGTTCCTTAATGTGTTGGACAGTTTAGAGCTAAAGCAGCATGTTACAGGACCCACCCACAACCTTGGCAACACCCTCGATCTAGTCATTTCCAGAGGGATAGAAGTCACAGACTTATCAGTAAATTATATAAATATGTCTGATCATCATTGTGTATCTTTTAATATTGTACTACATACTCCAAAAATTCATCCCGAAATTGCAATCAAATCGCGACTCTTGGACATTAGAGTAGAACAACAGTTCATAGCTCTTATAGACTCCATAAATTTAGATATTTTACATCATCCCATTGATCAAATGGTAGAGGCTCTTAATCGTGAATTAGGCGCTCTGCTTGACAGAGTGGCACCCTTAAAGACTAAAAAAAGGCCCTGTAGCAAACTGACACCTTGGATGAACGAAAATATCCATGATCTAAAAAGATCATGTAGGAAAGCTGAGAGAACATGGAGAAAAACTAAGTTACAGGTTCACCGTGCCATTCTAAAAGAAAAAATTGCAAATTATAATAGAGCTATTCGGAATGAGAGGAGGAACCACTTCTCTAAGGTAATTGCTGAAAACAGTGGAAACTCTAGGGTGTTGTTCTCTACCATTGATAGGCTATTGCATCAAACACCTTTTGATACACTCAGTCAGGCATCCTCTCTAAGATGCGAAGAATTTGCAGACTTCTTCAAAAACAAAGTCATTTCTATAAGGGAGGCTATTGGTAACACAAGTAATATGTTTGATAGTACACCCAAAAACAGCCCCCCAAAATTAAGGTCCTTTAGCACTATTACTCAATCTGAGCTTGGTAAAATTATAACTCAAACCGGCTCCTCAACATGTGTTTTAGATCCAATCCCTACTACATTCCTCAAAAAAGTATATGATGGCTTAGCTCCCTTTTTTCTCAAGGTAATAAATACCTCATTAGAAACAGGTATATTTCCAACTGCTTTTAAAACCGCTGTTGTGAAACCTTTACTTAAAAAGTCAAATCTTGACCATACCAATCTGAGCAACTACAGGCCTATATCAAATCTATCGTTTTTGAGCAAAGTACTTGAAAAAGTTGTTTGTAATCAGTTAAATACCTTCCTCAACGAAAACAGTATCCTTGAAAAATTCCAATCAGGTTTTAGATCAAATCACAGCACAGAAACAGCTCTAGTAAAGATAGTCAATGATCTCAGACTAGCTACCGACTCAAACAAAGTCTCAATCCTTATTCTTCTGGATTTGAGTGCGGCATTTGACACCATTGATCATAGTATCCTAATTCACCGCCTTGCGAAGTGGGTGGGTCTCTCTGATAATGCTCTAAACTGGTTTCAAACCTACATTACTGGCAGAGATTTCTATATCAGTCTAGGAGATCATGTATCTGAAAAACATGACTTGCCTTTTGGTGTGGCCCAGGGGAGCTGCCTTGGTCCCCTGCTATTTTCTCTATATATGCTTCCATTGGGAAACGTCATAAGTCAGCATAATGTAAACTTCCACAGCTACGCAGATGATACCCAATTGTATCTTTCTGTGGAGCCAACTAACCCAGATGGCCTTTGCTCCCTCACTGCATGCCTAACCTCCATTAATCAGTGGATGAGCAAAAACTTTTTGAAACTAAATGATGACAAAACAGAGGTACTTCTGGTTGGACCAAAACTAAAGCGAGATATTATTCTTAGTAATCTGGGGAACTTGGCACACCAGGTCAAGCCAAAAGTAACAAGCCTCGGTGTCATCTTAGATGCAGAGTTAAGTTTTAAGCCCCATATCAGTAAAGTTACTCAGACAGCCTATTTCCACTTGAGAAACATTGCCAAAGTGCGGCCCTTTTTAACTCAACAAGATGCAGAAAAACTAATTCACGCCTTTATCACTAGCAGGTTAGACTACTGCAATGCACTTTTCACTGGTCTTCCCAAAAAACATCTAAAGAAATTGGCACTCATACAGAACTCTGCGGCTAGACTTTTAACTAAGACTAAGAAGAGAGAACACATCACCCCTGTGTTGGCTGAACTGCACTGGCTCCCTATTTCCTATAGAATTGATTTTAAGGTTATGTTAATTACTTACAAAGCTCTGAATGGCATAGCACCTTCATATATCTCTGAGCTTTTAATATCTTATCAACCACAAAGGAAACTTAGATCATCCAATTCTAATCTTTTAATCGTACCCAAAGTGCTCCACAAACAAAGTGGAGAAGCTGCGTTTATCTATTATGCCCCCAAACTATGGAACACCCTGCCTCTGTACATCAAGCAGGCGAGTTCAGTAAATATTTTTAAAAAAGATCTGAAAACATACCTGTACAGGAAAGCTTTTAGTTAACTCATCTTATCCTGTAGACTACATTTTCAGATTATTCTACATCTGCTACTATTGGAGGGCGCAGCCAGCCAGAAGCAGATGGGCTCCCCCTATTAAGTCAGGTTCTGCTCAAGGTTTCTTCCTGGAATATGGGAGTTTTTCCTTGCCACAGTTGCCATATGGCATGCTTGTGGGGGGTAAGAGGGTTAAGGCTGCCAGTCTTATGACGTCATTTTCTATATTTTTGATATGTTGCTGAGTATAACATAAACAGCAAAGAAAAGTGATTGATAATGACTGACTGACTATTATTGTGTTACATGCTTCAAATGTAAAGCACTTTGAGCTGCATTCTGTGTATGAAAGGTGCTATACAAATAAAGCTTTATTATTATTATTATTATTATTATTATGAATATGAACTTGATTCAATGTACTCAAAAGTCCAAGGAAGTGCAACTACCTGAGCACGTTTCAGATCGTAATTTCTATTGTCTGTCAGATTGAGTCTTAACATAGTCTGCTGAATATGAACTTGATTCAAGAATGTGTTTACATTTATGAATAGAGTCCATATAAAAGTGAATACAAACAACAAGCACTCAGTATTTTACTAAGCACTAAGACAGGGGTTCCCAACCTTTTTTGGTAGGTGACCTTATTTTGTATTTTTGTGGCGACAAAAAAATCTGACAATATTCTGAATAATTTTCTTTTCCTTTTTTTTGGACAAAAAGGGAAAATTACACAAATGTAATCCCTCATGTTGACACTATAACATACTGTAGTTTAAACATGTCATTTATCTTACAGTGCTCTAAATGTTTATCTTTTGTGTGACCTTGTAGAAATCTCCTGATATTAGACGTAAAAAAGATAAATAAGAACATACCATTGCTTTGTTTGAAACGGATCACTATGCTTGCTGCTGAGAGACGAACAGTATGTAGCCTACATGTAGTCTTATTAAATCATCTAAAGGAGCTGAGGACGGCACTGTGGAAACTAAGAGAGAGCAGGTAAGCGTGGCGACTGTGGGTGTCTCTATACTGATGCCGTGGGAGTAGAGGCAGTTCAAACACTGTGGTTTGTCAGAGACAGAACTATGCATTACCACAGTAACGTCTAACAGTGTGAGTGTGGCCATAAGTCACGTACTGTAACTAAAGCACTGTTTGTTCTTCTCCTGCACTGCTACTGCACTGCTATTCGTTGATACTCAGAGGAAGTTCTAGCCAACCACCTCCACCTTATGAACTTATCTGTTGTCTAGGTCTGTTGTTATTAGTTCCTGTTTTCGATGGGAAATAATAAATTCAAAATTTCACAATGAATTGATTTGATTCTGTCACAGTCAGAACCCTTTCTGCTCATTCTCTGCACAGAATGTCTTTCTGATGAGAGAACAAACTGTTCAATCACCTATTTATGTTGCCTTAAGACATATATTGTGCAGCTGAACTTTGGTGTTTTGCTATTCCTTTCTAAATGAACTAGAACTACTTTGGAATTCTCAATCGGTCATAAAAGCTGAAAATAAATAAGCACCCAGATGCAGAGGTGGAAAGTAACGAATTACATTTACTCACGTTACTGTATTGAGTAGATTTTTTGTATATTTTGTATTTGTTAAGTAGTGTATTTTCCGCTCTTTCAATGGGTTTTCTCAGTTCGATTGCGGAGATATTCAAGCAGTTAAACACCATGGGATTTCGTGTTTATGTATAGCAGTTGAATGACCTGTTTAGGCCTGTATTGACAATATCTATAGAGTTTTGGTCCCTAAAGTCATCCAAGTAAGCTACCGATGCGGGTTCACTCTGGCATTTCTTCAGATACTGTAAAATATGTCTTCTATTATAATTAATATTCTTGATCCAGGTCTGTCATACAATATAGTTTTATAATTTTATTTTTATTTTGTTATATTTCAGCATCTGTTTATTAATAGAAAACCTAAAAACTTTAAACCTAAATTTTATTATCAATAATGTGCATTTGTCTAGTGCCATTAGTGGTCAGGTTTCCCAAATGTGGAGACTTGGCTGGTGTTAGAACAGATGGAGGAGTTCCACAAGAAACATAAAATAATCTGGGTCTTCATCCAGATTAAAAAAAATAGATTTAGTATTTTAAATTGACTGAGAAATTGAGTATTTTAAATTGTTGAGAAGTTCAGATGTTGCTGCACCGACAGACGGCACCCACCAATCAAATTACGGTTATACTTCAAGTCATTTGCATAGCTACCGTCAGGAACACCCACTGGCATGCGTTGACGGAACGCAACTGTGTGTAGAAGCTGTGAGTGTTTGGGAATGAACGTTAGCTTAGATGCTCACATTTATTTACCTTTTGTGGTCTTAATGTAACATTTTACAATTGTGTATAAGTATACTTTTTTTGATCCCATGAGGGAAATTTGGTCACTGCATTTATCCCAATCCGTGAATTAGTGAAACACACTCAGCACACAGTGAGGTGAAGCACACACTACACAGTGAGCTGCCTGCTACAACAGCGGCGCTCGGGGAGCAGTGAGGGGAGAAGTGCCTTGCTCAAGGGCACTTTAGCTGCTTCCTAGTGGTCAGGGTTCGAACCGGCAACCCTCCGGTTTCAAGTCCGAAGCGCTAACTAGTAGGCCAAGGCTGCCCCAGAGCAGCCCTGTATATCTTCCATCAGCAAACCATCGCATTAGTGAACGTTTGTGTTGTGGCTAACTAACTTAGCTCCTGTCAGTATGATCAGAACACAATGGGATGACAGTCGAAGGAGACAATTACAGTGCTGTCATTTGCTCGATATAACAGCGTTTATGTTTCACAACTACACCAACAATAAAACTAGCCTCCATCACTCAACTATGGAAGCCCGTTTGCGCCACATAAAAAATTCTGATCTATTATATCTCATTATTGTGAGATACTATGTCATTATTCTGACATAGTATCTCGTTATTGTGAGATACTATCTCATTATTGTGAGATAGTATCTCGTTATTCTGACATATTTCGCTATGACTAAATAGGAAATGTTTTGCCCCTTATATTTCCGTGGTCATTCAAGATGGATTCGATCATTGAAAACTATTTTCAACGTGGTTTTACAAACAATGAGATACAAACGCTTTTACATGAAGAGCATAATATTGAAATAAGCCTCCGCACTTTACAGAGAACCTTGCAAAGAAAGCACCTCTGGCGTCGGCGCAATAAAACTGATGTTGCTGAAGTTGCAGAGTTCATCCATCAGCAACTCCAGACTTCGGGTCAATTGCATGGCTATAGATGGATGCACCAGAAGTGCTGGATGGCTGGCATAATTATGGACCGAGAAACTGTCCGTCTGTTGTTAAGACTAATGGATGGTGGTGGCGTAGATTTGCGAGCAAGACACCGCTTGAGACACCGTGTGTATGTCAGTCGTGGGCCGAATTATGTGTGGCATATAGACGGACACGATAAACTGAAGCCGTACGGCGTCCGCATCAGTGGCTGCATAGATGGCTTCTCGCGAAAGATAATATGGCTTGAAGCATACAAAACCAACAGTGATCCACGCATTATTGCTGGGTACTACTTGTTGTGCCATCGGCGAGTTGTCCACTTAAGGTCAGGTTAGATCACGGAACTGAGAACAGTCACATTGCAACAATGCAAAGTTTCATGCGAGGCACCGATGATGTCATTTCAGCCGATTCTGTAATTATGGGTCCAAGCACAGGCAATCAAAGAATCGATCGCTGGTGGTGTGCCTTGCGTAGTGAATGTATCCAGTTCTGGATGGACCATTTTGATCAGATGAAGGCAGATGGACATTTTGATGACAGCTTCACTGACAAGTCATTAATCCAGTTTTGCTTTCAGAATATCATTCAGGTTGGTTGATTTGTGCGGATCAAGGTTTTTCAGGTGGATATTTATTAATTCTAACTTGCGTTCTAACTTGAATGTTCACAAGCATTGATGACGGCAGTAGTTTAAAATGGGGAGTCACCTGCATGCGCGCCACATCTGAGTGGCAGGCTCAGGAAGAATGCGAATTACCCCTCCATAATTGGGAGGTACTGGACTTCTGGACTGTACTGGACTGGATATCACTTTTTTCTTTACGGGCAAATAGTCTGCAAGACCTGGTCACAAGCCACAAGTCGAAATTGCGCATAAGTCGCACTATGTGCGCGCTGCGCCCTCACCATTTTCTCTCCAATGCTTCTTATGCACAACAGAATTGTTAATCTCATTGGCAATTTGACCTAGAAACATAGGCTAAACTAAAACTGAAGATAGGTTAATGAAGGAAACGCTATTAGGCAAATAAGGTTTTCCAATTATCTCTTATTGGGACGAGCACATTGGTGATGAATGCATGTATGGTTTGCTCTTATAGCCAAGCTAAAGCGCTTTTTGAAAATCACAGATAGCATTGCAGTGAACAAAGTGTACACAAAAAGTAGCAAAAGAAATATAGCCTACGTAGATGCAAAGGAGCAGTCAAATTCGTTCAGATGGTTGATGGGGTTTTTCTTTGCGTCATGAAACTTTTAGGCCTATAATAACCAGAACCCGCTGAAGAGGTTAAAAATGGTATGGCCCACAATAGGGGTGTCTGAAATAATTTTTGTTGTTGTGAGCATGGAAATTTTATTATAGAGATAGAGAGTCTTTATTGTCCCATTGGGGTATATTCTTTTTCACACATATCATCATTTCGTTCCATAAAAAGATAGCAGCATTTGGTATTAACATCACAGCCTCATACATATAGAATAACGTAACAAATAACATAACACACACCCATACCCCCCCCCCCCTCTAGTTTCCCTCCCTCCTCAACACAGTGCAAACAAAGTGGACAGTGCAGACAAAACATAAACACAAGAATAGTGGGGGTGAAGATTGTCACAGGAGTTTGTTCAGTGCAGTGATGGCTGAGGGTAGAAAACATTTCTTGAAGTGCGCTTTTTTCCAGTCCAGGGCTCTGTATTATCTTGGATGCTAAGTGTGAGATTTTAATGAGTTTGTTCTTGCTGGTGACATTTAGTATGGTGAAGAAACAGGGGGAGCAGAGTAGAAGGGGCTGGATGATGCTTTTGTAGAGTAGCAGAAGGAGATGGGGGGCAACATACAGTGATCTTAGTGTTCGTATGGCATACAGTCTCTGTTGTGCACGTTTCTGTGTGCTGGTGACATGTTCATTGAAGTTAAGCTTATTGTCAATGGTGAGACCAAGATATTTGAAAGTGCTGACCTGTTCAACTGGTTGGCCATGGATGGTGATGTGGGTGAGTCCAGGGGGTGATTTTGATGCATGAATGACCAGTTCTTTTGTCTTGTCAATGTTGAGTTGGAGGTAGTTATCAGAGCACCACCGTGCACAATCTGTGATGGACTGGTGGTGAGCTGTGATGGAACTATTATAATTTATTTACAAATAATAGTAAAATTATCTGACCCCCCCCCCTCCCCAAAAAGAAAAGGAAAAAAAAACTGATTTGTCCCTTTGGGGAGTTGTCAGTATCCACAGTAATTTGAACAGCTGACCATTATGAACGAAAATACTGTAAATAAGGAGTTTTTATGTTCATTATTTTTTATTGATTTATAAGAATTAAATATCTGCTGCTCAGTAGGCCCTATACTCACAGATAGCTAATGAGGCAGCAATATCGACCCTTGGCCTGTACTGTTTCATGTTCCATGTACCTGTCCTATGCCACACATCAACTGTCCTGTGCCACCTGCCTATTGTCCTGTACTGTCCCTCACCACTGGCTTACACCCCTGTGCACTGTCCTTCAACACTCATAGGCTGTCTTGTAACAATTGCTTACTCTCCCTGGCACTCACCCACTGTAACCGGTGACGCACCTACTTTGACTGTATGTACCAATTTAAAAGTGTCACAGGACAGTAGATGAGGGGTGTGGGTCCAGAACATAGTGGCACGAGCCACCAGCAACAACAGTTTTTGCTCCAACTGCATCTCTCTGTGTCTATAATCACCCTGAGGGTGTTACAGTGTAAGGAACGACCATGCAAGTTACATATAGGCCTACTGTCCAGAATATCAACAATTCCACATGAATGGCTTTTATAATTAAAATACTTTCTTAAGTTTTGCCATGTTCATTTAATAGGCTACTTTAATTTAAAATACCGTTGATCACATCTGTATGTAATCATGTTTTTTTTTATTACTTAAATCTTTAGGAGGAGCTTGATGAAGTTGCTGCTTGGAATGACCACCGCATAAGGGCTTCTCAGAATCCTAGGGCACCAAATGGTCGCCCCTCCATGCTGTATTCAGTTCCCCATCTGTACGGGGGTCAAAACTTTGGTCAGGCAGTTGACCAAACAAAGATTGACATGTGCTTGGAGCAATGTAGCTTTAAAGATTACCCTTGTGATGTAGATTTCTACCACATTTGTACAGATCTCATGGCAGAGCACAACCTTACAATGTCCAATGACATATTTAAAATCACTGACCTTTACCTGAATCTCTGTGAGTTTATTCGACTTGGGCTAAGGGAAGGAGTGTAATGATTTAAGTGTAGTAATACTCAGTGACGTTTCTAAATCTGGATGTGACGTTTCTAAATCTGGATGTATGTATGACACATGTAGCCTATAGCCTATCTCTCATTACAATATGTGTGAATAGGTGTGTCTTTAACAATGGGAAAGATGAGCCAATCATAGAACTTTGTATTTCCAGTGGTCCTGGATCACGCTTTTGTAATCTGTATTTAAGGCCAGTGAGTTCCTTTGTCAGATTTACCAGTGAAGGCCCTTGTGGCCAACACCTTATTTCTCCCCTGCCACACGGCATTGTACTGAATAAAAGCCTGATTTCCTGAGTTCCAGAATTTGACCCAGTCTGAGTTTTCGTCAAGCAATATTTGCTTTCACCTTACAAATAATGTATATTTGAGAAGAGAAGATTTTTAATAAAATCTCACTGCATCAACTGTGAAAACATTCACAGCACCCTGTCAACTGACAGTACACAACTTGTTATAATACCACATAAAATGAATTCATGTGATTTGCACAGAACCTGTACCACTATCATGTTCAATAATAAGCCCTATTAATGGGTAAAAGCTCATTGAATCTAAAAAACATTCAGAGGACCTTACAACTTCTCACAGCATACTGTACTGTATGTATACCAACATTAAGATAATGTAAACTAGTAACAGCACATAACACTATATACATATTGATCACAAACAAACTCACTATCTCAACCTGCATCAGTATCAAATAGACTATTGGGGGATTGTTATGTAATAACAAACAAAACCTCACTGCATACTGTATGACATGAAGATATTGTGAACTAGTAACAGCACACAACACAGTAAACATATTGATCACAAACTCATTATCTCAACCTGCATCAGTATCAAATAGACTATTTGGGGGATTGTTATGTAATAACAAACAAAACCTTACTGCATACTGTATGACATGAAGATATTGTGAACTAGTAACAGCACACTACACAGTAACCATATTGATCACAAACTCACTATCTCAACCTGCATCAGTATCAAATAGACTATGGGGATTGTTAACAGCACAGAAATGGATATCAAGAACATATTAGTACATCAAAGTGTAAAACCTCTCAGATTTTACAGAAACACAGTGCTTCAGTGTCACACTATGTCCATAACCCACACGTTGGATTCTAGAACTTTGTTCATTTCTGAACTGAAGTCCGGGTAATTGTCATAATGAACAGACAGCTCAAGCACACAGCCACATATGTGTGCTACAGGACGTCGCTGAAGTCCTTGAAGTTGGTTGAAGGTAATTATTGTCTTCCCCAGAAATAAATCTGAGCCGGTGCAGAATCGGAGGAAGTTACACAGATGGAGTGTATCAGCATTCTTTAGATAGGATGTCAGGTGCTTCTGCATGAATTTTTGGGAGAAGTCAAGGGTGTCTGGAAGGTACAATGACTTCAGCACTTTTTTTGCTGTTGGTTGAAGTGCTTCATAAACTGGGGTGAGGTCCCCCAGGCTGTCCTTAACTCTGCCGAGAGGCTTCATCCACTGTTCAATCACATAGGCAGGCTCTTGAATAAGAGTTTTGTGTGCCAGTTCCTGAAGAACGGCATTTGCATTCTCACTTGTTGGTAGCTTCCTACAGTCGTAGGTACCAAGGACTTCAATTAACTCCTCTATATCCTCAATCATATTTGAGCGCCAAGAGTCAATTAATGATCGATCAGAAGGAGGCGTATTTCATAAAGTCTTCCAAAACACTGCTCCTTGTAAATCCGAAGGCAGCTTGCTCTATTATAGTAGGGGCAATCTTCACTGGGAGATACCACTCTCTTTCCCATCCAAAAGCAAGTATACGGCCAACACTCTCCCACTCCATTTGGCCAAAGTCATGGCGAAGAAAAGGCACTTTCAGTTCATTTCCAGTTGTGCATTGGTCCAAAAGCTCACCCCAGAACTCAGACAGACAATCTCTAACAACCCCTCCTGAGTCAAGCCCTTTCTCATGTGTTCCATCTGGAAGAACAAACTGGATTTGTACATCAGCGCTCATGATTTGGTCATTATAAAAATGCCCAATAAGCTGTTTAAGAACCTGCCCTCTGTGGATGATCAATAACACATGTTTTCTCTCCACTGGCATGCCTTGTGGAGACACTGGCAATGTGTCATCCAGATCTTGTTCAACATGATCAGAGATGGTTCCTGAAGATATGTATACAATGTTGCTGTCTTCCATATCAATCTCAACATCAGCAACTGTATCAGCATCAGCTATAACCTCTTCAGCATCTTCAAAAACGATATCTTCTTGACTGGTGTGAGGAATTGCAGCAGTTCCTAAAGAGGGAGTGGGCTCGTGTTCAATTCTCTCCTGATCTTCACTTCGATTGGGTTCACCATCTGTTTTTTTCTGTGTACTGATGTAAAACCTGAGCAATGTGAGTCCTGTATCATCATACAACTGCCCAACTGTTACACTATCATTTACTGTCATCTGTTTGTAATCCTTCAAATCAAAATGAAAATCTGCAACGTCAGCATTTCTTCCAGAAGGGAAGAAAAGGTCCATGGCTATTTTGATCAAATCCTTCTTAACAGCATCTTTAGACACATCCATTCTTCTTGTCCCCCCACCACGCTTTGTTCTCACTTGCTTGAAGATGCCACATGTGTCGTCATAGTTCATCCAACCCAACTCAACCTTTCTCATTGTTTTACGTGCGTTCTTACTTGGTGGATTTCTCTCTCTCTCTCCTCTCTCCTCTTCATCTTTTTTTCTCTTCTTCAACTTGTTGCTTAAGCGTTGAAAAAGTGTTTCTTTTCTGGTGCTGTTCGCATTTCTCCTACAAAATCCCAGCAGCGCCAAACGATCACCATAAGATGGCAAGAAGGCTCTCAGCTGTGCATCAGTCATTTCCAGAACTGCACTCCTATCAATCTAAAACACCAAGAAAATGGAAAGGTCAGGAGAAATGTTCCATCGTTAATGTACTGAAAATAAAGAAGTTTAGTTTGATTAAAAATTGAAATATTCTGTTACAAACCTTCTCACGCTCCATGGTCTCTATTATGTCTCCCGGGACATTTCTCTCTCTGAGGAAGTCAATGATTTCATCCATCCTGAGGTGATAAAAAGATGGATTTCAAGACAAAAAAACAACAAAATATATCCAAAACACAAACACAAAACACAATAACGAGATACTATCTCACAATAATGAGATACTATGTCAGAATAACAAGATAGTATCTCACAATAACGAGATACTATGTCAGAATAACAAGATAGTATCTCACAATAATGAGATATCATAGATCAGAATTGACTTACATATGTCAGCTATATTACAAGGGATCACATTGTCCCGGAGCAACTTGGGGTTAAGTGCCTTGCTCAAGGGCACAGCGGTGGAAGCCGGGAATTGAACCGACAACTTTCAGGCTACTGCACGCTAGCCCAGCTCCTTAACCACTACACTACCACCGCCCCCATGAGATAGTATCTCATTATTGTGTGTACTGATGTTGCTGAAGTTGCAGAGTTCATCCATCAGCAACTCCAGACTTCGGAGTTGCCACACATAATTCGGCCCACGACTGACATACACACAGCGTCTCAAGCTGTGAAAATAGTTTTCAATGATCGAATCCATCTTGAATGACCACGGAAATATAAGGGGCAAAGCATTTCCTATTTACCGTATTTTCCGGACTATAAGTCGCACTTTTTTTCATAGTTTGGCTGGTCCTGCGACTTATAGTCAGGTTCGACTTATATATGAAAAAATATATAATTGAACATGTTTTTAAATGTTAATTTATATTAACTGACATGAACCCTACGTGAAACATTACATCTACAGCCGCGAGAGAGCGCTCTCAAATGCACAAGTCCTGTGCACTTTCAGTCAGAGATTAGTGCTTGCACTATGCCTGAAACACAAGTGCATACCTAAATCGTCAAATTATGGCAGGGATTCTATTTATAGCCGGGCCTCAGATTTGGACAAATAAAAAATAATTTTGTTTCAATTTAACTCATAAAAGAGCTCTTCTTAATATTTTATATTGTTGGTTGGTATTGTTGCCACTGAAAAGTCATTTACACCATGAGTCTCCAACACGTTGCTCTCATTGCTCTCAAGCTATAGTCGCATGCAGCACCCTTCTGAACTAGAGGCTGAAGCCTACATTTAAACACAATTGTTGCTGCCAGGCATCAGCCTATGAATTTTATAAAAAAGTAAATCATGCATAATTTAAAAAATAACTACATTTAGGCTATCTTAGACATCTTTGGCTATACGGAATAAGGTTTCCCTTGCAGCACAGCACACGAATGAATGAAAGCGTGGATACCTTATCTTGCAATAAGTGGATGGCAATCGAAATTCCCGACACTATGAAACTTAATAGTAAGCCATTAAATACCCCACAGATTTCAGTGGTCATCAGTCCCGATATTTAGCAATATAATCAACAGTCCAAACGTAAATTAAATCTCAAATTAAACATCTGCTTTTGATAGCCTACCCATGCCGCTCCAAACGAAAAGTAGGCCTGTCTCACAATAAAACGCAAGAAATAAAGGACTATATTATAGCTGACTCGAATACAAGCCATGGCCAAATAAAAGTGCTGTGCTTTGCGCAGCCTAAATTTGAGGATTTACGAGTCTCCTAAACATCCCTCACCTGTTATCTAGACATGCATGAAAACATTTGAAAAAAAAAACGCACTGCCATGTAATATTTGATCGCTGTTTTGCTACTAATTATCTTTCACGTAATGAATACGCACAGAAAGTGAAAGTAGGCCTAATGTGCGCTCCGTGTCTGTAGCTGTCTGTTCACGCAATCGAACGTCAAATAAAGAAGTCATCCATGTTCTCTACGTTATAGCCTAGGCGGTCATGCTTCTGTATTTGCAAAATTCCTGACGGTTCCTGATCGCTAAATGTTTGTTTTCCTTTCCTGTCGATAGCGGTTGATGTTGAAGCACCTAGGCTATATTTTGACTTCAGCGGTGACAAATCCTGCTGAGAGAGAGAGCAACGAAAAGAGAGGCACCCCCAAAGTGGTCCTGCGCGCGCGCGTGTGTGTCTCTGCATGGGGTTCAATTGAAGTCAGAGTTGGTCCGTCAATAGTCCCGCATTCAGGCCGCTCCATTATTATATTAATGTCAGACAGGGTACAGGGTAAAATGTGTGGGAATCTCTCGCATTATGATGGCTAGATTTGCGGGACTTTTATTATTATGCTCAATACTAAGTAATAATTTATTCGCAATACCCGCAATTCCGCGCTGGAATTTAGACCCTTTTAAATGTGCATCTTTTTTTCTCTCGCTCTCTTGGAGGTGGCCAGCCAAGCAATTGTTCTGCTGCATGCCAGCCTGTGCCAATATATCGTACAAAATGATTGATTGCATTGCATTCTCCACATTTTCAGCTAAATTTTCATGTACCACATCAGCATTTGAGTTCAGTGATTTTTTTGTAAATTGCTTTACAATTAGCGTCGGGCCTTGTCAGCAGCCTTCGGCTTGCCTCTTGCCACTATTCACTCCTTCTTCTTCATTAACATTCCCTGTAGAATTCTCAATATTTTTGGCCTCAATGTGTACAGTTACATAGTCTGTCTATTCTTAGTCTTGGATTTTGTGAAATACATTTCTAAATATCACCTGCTTGCTGCAGCTTTGGTCTGCACATCAATTTAAACCCGCATCTTTTTCTCTCTCTAGCATTTAATCTGCTGCCAGCTTGTATCTCCACATCATCCAAAATGCTTGATTGCATTGCATTCTCCACATTTTAGTAACATTTTGGTGCACCTCATGGCATTTTCTTTCAGTGAATCTTTTGCTTTGCAATTACCTTCCTGCCCTCCTCTTGGCTGCCTTCACTCCTTCATCTTCATTAATCTTTTTGGCCTCAATAATCCAGTTACATAATCTCCGTTTTTGGTTTTGGATTTTGTGAAATACATTTCTAAATAAATGCGACTTATAGTCAGGTGCGACTTATATATGTTTTTTTCCTGCTCGTGACGCATTTTTTGACTGATGCGACTTATACTCAGGAGCGACTTATAGTCCGGAAAATACTGTAGCGAAATATGTCAGAATAACGAGATACTATCTCACAATAATGAGATACTATGTCAGAATAACGAGATAGTATCTCACAATAATGAGATACTATCTCACAATAACGAGATACTATCTCACAATAATGAGATACTATGTCAGAATGAGATACTATGTCAGAATAATGACATAGTATCTCACAATAATGAGATATAATAGATCAGAATTGTTTTTTATGTGGCACAAACGGGATTCCATAGGCTTCTATACTCAACCAATGCAAACGTTAATGTTATTTTACCTGTGGATATAGCATTAAGCTGGTGAAAGATTAACATACCTGCAGCAAAAACCAAGCATGTCGGTAGCAACGATCCATTGTGGTTTTCAGAAGTGAAGTGGATGAATGTGCCTTGCAGCAGAGCTTGTCTTGAAGAAAGATCTGCGCCATCTGGTGGACAAACTACGTAACTCTAATACTGGAAATGCAGAATGTGAGTGTGTGTGCGTGTGTGTGTGTTTGTGAGAGAGAGTGTGTTTAAGACAGTCCTGCCTTGTAGCTCCTCTCATCATCCTCTACCAGCAACTCTTTGCTCAGCACCACCATCTACAGGCCGATGGGTGTACAGTCACCAAATGTACACATAAATTAATTTAGTTTATAGCCCCCATGGATGAAATTCCACGAAACTTGGCATAGCCCCAGAGGATGTCAGGTTAATCATACACATGAAATGTGGTGCAGTTCAGAACAAGCATGCAACTTGCATTTCTCAGTGTCCCCCCGGGTATCGTTGACCAAAAAATCAGGAAGTAGATGACGGAAAACTTTGACAATCCCTATGTGACCGCTACGCTGGCTATGCTAGCGGCGGTCATAATAATTATGAAAATCCACACTGCAGACCAAATGACTACATTTGACATAATTTATATTGAACATTTTTCTATTAGAATAAAATGATACATACTATACATTTAAGACCATAAATAAAAAATAACACACTTGGACACATGCATGCCATTGACCCTATATATTAAGATACAGTACAGTATGGTGTGCACAGGTGGCTGAGAAGATGCATTACAGTGCATCTTGTGGTGCAGTCCAGAGTGCCTTCAATGATCATAGCTTAAAGCATTCCTCAGTCCCGGTGCTGAATCATTCTGTACATGGCAGACTGGACCAATGCAAGAACTCCTTCCTGAGTTTGATGGTGCCCACAGGCTCCCTACTTCTGTATAAGCCGAGTCGGTTGGGTGGTCATAACAGGCCGTCACTGTACAGTTTACAATAGCACATTTACCTTAGACTCAAACATGGCCCTGCATTGACAGACTCAAACATGGTCCTGCATTAACAGACTGCATCTTAGATCCAAATGTGTTGGGAAGTAACAGAATACATGTAAATGTATTTAAATACAGTTACGATTTAAATGGTTGGTATTCAGAATACAGTTACACTGATACATTTCAGGGATTGCATTTTAAATCATTATAACATGCAGGCCAAGGCTCTTCCCTATTCAAATTCAAGTATTCTTAACCACACCAGGTAGCCTATGTATCTCTCAGGCGGCTCCTTTCTTTCCCCCTCTCTGTTAATATTGATAGCCTAAAAGAAAACCTCTCAGGGAATGTAAAATGTAAAATTAGTTTTGTTGTAGTGCACTAGGGCCTATATCCAGCCCATGTTTTGGGCCAGTATAGGTTCTCGTTTCTTGACAGAGTGTTCTGCAAAAAGGCATGTTACTGCCTTTGTGCTGTTGAAATTCATAAAAAAATATTTGTATACTTGTTTGGGAGTTGGTAGCCTATGTGCAGACAAAACATCTCTGTTGTAGGTTCTTTGACACAATGATGTGAACAGCGTTTCATAGCACATAGGCTTATATATCAATCCATCCTTACCGTAAAGCAGGTTGTGGGTTGTTGTTGACACTATGTGTCTAACAAGTTCACATAACCTCACATAACTGTTTCATCCATTGCTAATGAAATATAATACAAAGATAATGTAATCCAAAGTATTCAAAATACGTTACTCACTTGAGTTATGTTACAAAATTGATTTTAGGGCAGGGTAGGCTATTCTGTAATCTGTCGTGGAATACATTTTAAAAGTATCCTTCCACACTTTGCTGGAACTGTAAACTGTAATCTTGAGGGTCTGTACGCCAATTGGCTTTCAAAGAAAGACCAAAGAGATTGTTGTTGACTTCCGGAGAGGTCACACCCAACACCTGCCACTGACCATCGACGGTGCTGTGGTGGAGAGAGCGAGCAGCACCAAATTCCTGGGGGTGCACATCAGTGAAGACCTCTCCTGGACCACCAACACTGCATCACTGGCGAAGAGAGCTCAGCGCCGCCTGTACTTCCTGCGGAAACTCAGGCGAGCAAGTGCTCCACCAGACATCATGACCACATTCTACCGAGGCACCATTGAGAGCATCCTCTCCAGCTGTATCGCTGTGTGGGGCGGAAGCTGCACTGAATACAACAGGAAAGCCCTGCAGCGCATAGTGAACACAGCTGGAAGGATTATTGGTGCTTCACTCCCCTCCCTGAAGGACATTTACACCACCCACCTCACCCGCAAGGCGACCAAAATTGTGAGTGATGCAAGTCACCCCGCTCACAATCTGTTTGATCTACTGCCCTCTGGGCTCCCGCACTACCAGACTCACCAACAGCTTCATACACCAAGCTGTAAGGATGCTGAACTCTCTCCCTCCTCTCCCCCCTCCACCCTCAGCTACATAACATCCTGGACATTGGACCCAAAATGGCCGCCTGCACTACTCCACTTGCACACTTGCACACTTGTACACTTTACAACTTGGTGTTGTTGTCCTGAAAACACAACACTTCTGCTGCTCTTACATAACTTGCACCACTATGCCACTTTCTTTCTTACTTAGGTCAAACAGAACTACCCAAGCCTTTTATTGGCCTGACTTTGCACTAGTATTTTATTGACTGTCTATGCACAATTTCAACCAAATTTTGCTGCTCTTATTTTTTTTCATTATTATATGTGCCCTCTTATTTACTTATTTACTTACTTTTTTGTTTACCTGAATGTTATGTTTGTCTGTGGACCAAAATTGGTAAAATATGTCTTGTCTTCACCGTGGGATAGTGAGAAACGTAATTTCGATCTCTTTGTATGTCTGGAACATGTGAAGAAATTGACAATAAAGCTGACTTTGACTTTGACTTTGAAAGTATTTTTTTAGTGGTTATTCACTACAGCCTTTACACACAATGAATGCATTGACGCCTTGCTTTCACCACATGTGGCTTTGTTTGGTGGCTCATGTGCATGTTTAATACTCAATATCTCTTTTGAAGCCAAGGAGTTGCCATAGTTTTAACTGTTTTAAATATTCTTTAAACAAGTGTTGCATATCCCTGCATTAAAAAGAGGAAAAGGCATTTTGCAGGTTCCATTGCCCCATGTTTGTGGGTGTTGCGAAGAATAAACAAAGAAATGTGAAAGACACACCAGACATCAGATTTCCAGTAGAGGGCGATTACAGTCCATCTCTAAACAAGTCCAAAAGCCGCTACAGTATGGGTTTGTATTATTCCCACATTATTTTGCCATGCGAGTAACATTCATAAAAAAAAATATGATTAATAAGCTCTTTGGTAACACTTTACGGTAAGGGTACATGAATCATCATGAATTTATGCATGAATTAATCCATGATTTATGTATTACTTCATTCCACTCATGAATCATCAGGAATTGACATGAGTTCATAGTTTGTTATTTGTGACCTCATACATGAACAACACATCAACTAAAGCATTAAATATGGTGGGCACATCATTATGATTTATAATGATCATGATTTCTTTTTTCTGCCACAAATGTGGTCATCACTACTCAAATTACAATTTGATCACAACTTGTTCAGTTCTCTAAGTAAATGCCATTGTTAACACTTTAGTTGAGGGGCCACAAATATGATGAAATCATGAGAAATTAACCCTAAATGCATGTAATCATGATGATCATGCTTAAGGTACCCACCTTAACTTATGCTTTAGTTGATGTGTTGTTCATGCATGAGGTCATGAATGAGAGACTATTAACTCATGTCAATTCCTGATGATTCATAAGATATAAAGAAATGAAGTAATGCATAAATCATTAATTAATTCATGCATGAATTCATGACAATTCATGTACCCTTACTATAAAGTGTTGCCAGCTCTTTTTCCAATTATGTAGATTTGATATATTGTCTGTGGAATGTGATGCTTGCTGTTTTTACCTGAATGTGTTATTGCACTGTATGTGGATCCTGCAACTAGCCTGTGGCGCAATACAAATGGATTAGCAGCTAACTGAGAGGCCTTTTGTTGAATGGGGCTCATTTAACCTTCCATTGTTATGATAATTCACCACCTAGAACTGCTGAAGGTCACTCTATAATTTGGTTCTAAACTAGCGCATACCAGAATGAGACATCACACCTTAACATTAACACATACATTTATGCATTTCCACATCTCATAGGTATTCATATGGAATTGTCAGAAGAATAGCAAACAAATACATACAAAACATTTATATACATTCATACATGTAAAGTCAATACCTATAGGGAGGCTAATAGAAAACCAACAACCAGAGTGAGTCCAGTATTACAAGTTAGTCATAACACCTAGTAAGAAAGCTTGAATTAGCTTGAATTGGGCCAGGACTGGGTAAAGTGAAAGGATCAAGCTTTGAAACACATCATTTCATTCATCGTAATGATAGAAGACACTTGCTAGTAGTTTAGTAGGTGAAGTTCATTCACAAGTCAGATGATTTTGTTCTGCCTCTAGTAGGTGATGCTGAATCACTTTGAGATTCATCTTTTAAATATTGCTTCAACAAGAAGTAATATCCAAACGAATCAAGGCAACAGTTTGTGGTGGCAATCCATTCAGCCACCTCACGGAAGTTATGAATCCCGTTTTCCAGTGAGGACAAACAATCGTGGTACTTTACCATCCACATAGCCACATGGATAGGTGTGTAGCAAACAACAAACACAATCCAATTGGCTGTTACAAGTCGAACAAATGTCTTCTTTTGCACAGAGGTCTCCTCACCACTCTGATGCTCTTCTGATGTCCAAAGAATGCGAGAGGTCTGGATGGAACAGAAAGTCAGTGTCACTAGTGGGAGGAGATAGCCCAATATCACCACCACCAGTAAGAATGTAAGAGATTGCCTCTTCTTATCAGAACGGCTGTAACATGAGCGCAAATGTGTGTGCGTGTTTTCAGAGCCAAACACGAGGCATATAGACACCACTGTTACCCAGATGAGAGTGCAGACTAGCACAGCAATACGTTTCTTGGTGCTCCGCTCTCGGGCCCAGAAGGGGAACCTGATGCTGAGGTAGCGGTGCACACTGATGCAGGTGACGGTGAAGATGCTGGCGTACATGTTGATGTAATGGATGGAGACCATGGCTGAGCAGAAGTTCGAGGGCTCAAGAGGGTGGTAGGCATCAAACACGCGTACAGGCAGGAAGAGCACCAGGGCGAGGTCGGCCAGGGCCAAGTTGAGCGTGTAGATGTGCATGTCCGTCCACTGACGGCGCTTCAGGAGGAGGACAGTCACTGCCGAGACGTTGAGCAGTAGGCCCAGCAGGAACACTGGGATGTAGACCACCTGCTGGAAGGTCTGGGGCTCCAGTGCCCAGCTCTCATTACACGTCTACACCCCAGCCAGGGCCCAGAGCCAAGAGAGAAAGGGGAGAAAGAGTTGGTGTGAGAGAGTTAGTTAATGGTAGTTAATGGCCAACCGTTATTGGTTGTTGCAGATATTGTAATGCTTGTTTAAATCAGGTTTATATCATGTATTCATAGATAGAGAATCTTAGGAGAAGCATACCAACGACTGTCCCTAGCTTTGTCAAACTCTTTGGATTCCTGTTGGATTCCACTCATGTTGCTGACTGCGCCTTAAAGGGAACAGCCTGTTGTAGTATGTGTGCTAACAGTAATAATAAACTGTAAGAGTTTAACACCACTATTGGTTCCTCATTTTTATTATCTGTAGAGAGAAGGGTGTGAGTCTTCTTCCTGTGCAGTCATTAGACAGATTTAGCACTGCACTAGAGATCAGGTGCCAGAGGATCACTGAAGTCTTTCTTGAAGCTTCTAAAGGAAGATTCTAAAGTCATAGTCTACTGGCAACTGAAATGAATATTATTTCAACTTCAACTTCACTCAGTCATCTTGCTGCTTTGACTTATAATACTCAAACTTGACACTACAGATTGACATAAACTTACTCATTAAACGCAACACGATGACTTGAATAGGTAATTCCTATAAGAACAGTGACCTTTGGTGGTTTGGTCAACCCTAACTTTAATCACTCCTTTGCCAAGGAGGGATTTTATCAAGATAAGTATAAGTATATATACTATTTTGATCCTGTGAGGGAAATGTTGTCTCTGCATTTATCCCAATCTGTGAATTAGTGAAACACACTCAGCACACAGTGAGGTAAAGCACACACTAATCCCAACGCCTGAGCTGCCTGCAACAACAGCGCCGCTCGGGGAGCAGTGAGGGGTTAGGTGCCTTGCTCAAGGGCACTTCAGCCGTGCCTACTGGTCGGGTTCGAACCGGCAACCCTGGGCCAAGTACTGACAGGGGACCCTCATAACATAATGACCAAGGTTAGTATTAATGGGGTAGCCGATATTGTATTCTTTCACAAAGCCTGATCCTTTAACACCCAGGTGCTCCGCCACCAGCCCCCCTGCTCCATCGAAAGAGTGGAAGAGGGTAAATACCTTGGCTCAATCACTGACGATGAGCTGATATTAAATATATATATATATATATATATATATATATATAAAAACAACACCGACCGGAAATGTCAGCAACATCTGTACTTCCTCCACAAGCTACTGCAAGTCAAGAAAGCAATTTTACAAGCTTTTCACAACTGCTTCATTCAATCCACGCTCACCTTTGACATCCTGGCATGGATCCCTGAGTGAGTTGAATAAAGGCCCTTTCAACAGAATAATTAGGATGAGTGCTAAGATCAGTGGACAACCCCAGATCACCCTTGCAGCTATATTTGAGAAACAAGCCATTAGGAAATGCAGGCTCATGGCATCCGACTCCACTCGCAACCTCAATGACCAATTTGAACTAATAGCCAGACCCTATCCTTAAAATCTAAATGAGCCATGATCACCTTCTTGCCTCCATTAGACTGCTACTTTTGAGCTTACACTCTTAAAACGAATGTGTTGAAAACAACACAACTTGAGTTGTTTAAGACATCTTTGTTCAGATAGGGACAACACATTCATTTTAAGAGTGTAGTTAATGTCTTAAAAGAGTGATTTACTTTGATGTAGGGAAGTGGCCCCCAAAGGCTATGCAATATGCTACTCAGTTGTAAATGTATATTCTGGTCTTACTCAAAGCTGCACTGATTCATGTTGTTTGGACCAAAACAAAAATGTACACTTGTCATCACTTGGCATCATCCAAAAATAGACCCGTGGCTGATGTTAGACTGGACTTTCCGTTTCAGGTGGAACATTTAAGCAGTCAATGTACTCAAAAGTCCAAGGAAGTGCAACTACCTGAGCACGTTCCAGACCGTAATTTCTATCGTCTGTCAGATTGAGTCTTAACATAGTCTGCTGAATATGAACTTGATTCAAGAATGTGTTTACATTTATAAATAGAGTCCATATAAAAGTGAAGACAAACAACAAGCAATCAGTATTTTACTAAGCACTAAGACAGGGGTTCCCAACCTTTTTTGGCAGGTGACCTTATTTTGTTGTCACAAAACGTTGGCGACCCCAATCATTCACAACATGTTGTGACCGAGCACATTTCATCTTTGCTGTAACATCTAGTCGAGAGCGGTACTTGGATTTTTAAGCATGATCAAAGATCTCATGTGGGCTGTCAACATTTATTTTTACATAGATTGTAATGAATGATCCATATTTCATGAGGTTTTTAATATTTCTTAAAATTTAATGTATTCTTTGATGAAACACGAAACACTAAACATACTGTAGTTTAAACATGTCACATTTATCTTACAGTGCTCTAAATGTTTATCTTTTGTGTGACCTTGTAGAAATCTCCTGATATTAGACGTAAAAAAGATAAATAAGAACATACCATTGCTTTGTTTGAAACGGATCACTATGCTTGCTGCTGAGAGACGAACAGTATGTAGCCTACATGTAGTCTTATTAAATCATCTAAAGGAGCTGAGGACGGCACTGTGGAAACTAAGAGAGAGCAGGTAAGCGTGGCGACTGTGGGTGTCTCTATACTGATGCCGTGGGAGTAGAGGCAGTTCAAACACTGTGGTTTGTCAGAGACAGAACTATGCATTACCACAGTAACGTCTAACAGTGTGAGTGTGGCCATAAGTCACGTAACTAAAGCACTGTTTGTTCCCATTTGGTAAGTTTTTCTCCTGCACTTCTACTGCTACTGCACTTCTATTCGTTGATACTCAGAGGAAGTTCTAGTCAACCACCTCCAGTTTATGAACTTATCTGTTGTCTGGGTCTGTTGTTATTAGTAGAACACTGACCCTGTCTTCGATGGGAAATAACACATTCACAATGAATTGATTTGACTCTGTCACAGTCAGAACCCTTTCTGCTCATTCTCTGCACAGAATGTCTTCCTGGTGAGAGAACAAACTGTTCAGTCATCTATTTATGTTGCCTTAATCAAGACATATATTTTGCACACAGCTGAACTTTGGTGTTTTGTAATTCCTTTCTAAATGAACTAGAACTACTTGAACTGGAATTCTCAATCAGTCAAAAAACCTGAAAAAAAAGTAAGCACCCAGATGTCATGATGTCATTCTTTTGTGGAAGATCCAGGGGGTAAATCAGACCCAGATAAATAATAATGTGATACATCTGGGATGTGCCCACAGTTTTCGATGACTATCAAGAAACCCCCCCACAGATCTATGACACCTATGAATTACTAATTTATTCTGTATATTATTGTTTTTACAGCTTTTATACCCTGTATATTGACAGCCTCAGTGCAGTACTGGCCACTATGCACTGAAGCCTTGTGTAGAGATGAGATTTGTTGATGGTTAATGTGTTTGTTTCTTGTTAACTTGTCTGGTTATGTCAAAACAGAGGCAGATAACATGTCCTATGTTTTCATGCATCACTTACTGAGAAAAAATTTCCCCAAGGGGATAATAAAGTTTCTAACTAATTAACTAACTATCTGAATTGATTTCTATCTGTTTGTAGGCCATATTTGCATGGAAGGGTTCCACCCACCAACGAGCCAAAACTTCAGTGTGGCCTGGGACAAATGTGCTCAATTATCCGAATATTCCAAGGACTGGAAATGTCTCGGTCTTCCCTTGCATACAGTAACTGGATTCCAGAATTCTCTGAGTAAACTGGAAAAGCAAAACTAACTGTATTGGACATGTACCATCTGGAACGAAATGGTTACCAATATTCAGTTGCTCTAAAAACGCTTCAAATGTCATTTGATCTCATTATGGCACAATCAAAAGGACAGTAAAAATATTTAATGTGTTATTAAACTGTCTTTCCATTTGCCATCATCATTTTCATTCTCTCCCAACAGTTGTTAAAATGCTAAGGAAAAAAATATGAAAAGATATTTCTGCACAATGTCCCAATGGCAAAGACTTCAATGACAAACAAAATATGTGGCACAGATGAAAACCCAAGACAGGTCAGAATGGATGACTGGAAAAACACAGGATAAGGAATTAAAAAGTGAATTGTGTCCTTCCAATATCATCTGTCCTCGGAGGTCTTGAACCTGGACAATAATTGGGTCAGTGGTTCAAACTGGAACTGCTGAAATTGGCCTTTGAGTAACAGCTCTATAGAAGTGTGTCAGTAGGCCTGCCTCTGTGAATGGTAAGGGGGGGTGCAGTTATTGTTGAGGGAATTGAAATGAACAGACTGCGGAAGCAGTTACGTCTGACAGTACTCACAAATACACACACAAAATGTGTCGGGAATTGGTGTCAAGGTGGTCTCATACA